>NC_083280.1:0-2500 GCF_963506605.1 Zootoca vivipara | reverse complement strand
TTAGGGTTAGGGTTAGGGTTAGGGTTAGGGTTAGGGTTAGGGTTAGGGTTAGGGTTAGGGTTAGGGTTAGGGTTAGGGTTAGGGTTAGGGTTAGGGTTAGGGTTAGGGTTAGGGTTAGGGTTAGGGTTAGGGTTAGGGTTAGGGTTAGGGTTAGGGTTAGGGTTAGGGTTAGGGTTAGGGTTAGGGTTAGGGTTAGGGTTAGGGTTAGGGTTAGGGTTAGGGTTAGGGTTAGGGTTAGGGTTAGGGTTAGGGTTAGGGTTAGGGTTAGGGTTAGGGTTAGGGTTAGGGTTAGGGTTAGGGTTAGGGTTAGGGTTAGGGTTAGGGTTAGGGTTAGGGTTAGGGTTAGGGTTAGGGTTAGGGTTAGGGTTAGGGTTAGGGTTAGGGTTAGGGTTAGGGTTAGGGTTAGGGTTAGGGTTAGGGTTAGGGTTAGGGTTAGGGTTAGGGTTAGGGTTAGGGTTAGGGTTAGGGTTAGGGTTAGGGTTAGGGTTAGGGTTAGGGTTAGGGTTAGGGTTAGGGTTAGGGTTAGGGTTAGGGTTAGGGTTAGGGTTAGGGTTAGGGTTAGGGTTAGGGTTAGGGTTAGGGTTAGGGTTAGGGTTAGGGTTAGGGTTAGGGTTAGGGTTAGGGTTAGGGTTAGGGTTAGGGTTAGGGTTAGGGTTAGGGTTAGGGTTAGGGTTAGGGTTAGGGTTAGGGTTAGGGTTAGGGTTAGGGTTAGGGTTAGGGTTAGGGTTAGGGTTAGGGTTAGGGTTAGGGTTAGGGTTAGGGTTAGGGTTAGGGTTAGGGTTAGGGTTAGGGTTAGGGTTAGGGTTAGGGTTAGGGTTAGGGTTAGGGTTAGGGTTAGGGTTAGGGTTAGGGTTAGGGTTAGGGTTAGGGTTAGGGTTAGGGTTAGGGTTAGGGTTAGGGTTAGGGTTAGGGTTAGGGTTAGGGTTAGGGTTAGGGTTAGGGTTAGGGTTAGGGTTAGGGTTAGGGTTAGGGTTAGGGTTAGGGTTAGGGTTAGGGTTAGGGTTAGGGTTAGGGTTAGGGTTAGGGTTAGGGTTAGGGTTAGGGTTAGGGTTAGGGTTAGGGTTAGGGTTAGGGTTAGGGTTAGGGTTAGGGTTAGGGTTAGGGTTAGGGTTAGGGTTAGGGTTAGGGTTAGGGTTAGGGTTAGGGTTAGGGTTAGGGTTAGGGTTAGGGTTAGGGTTAGGGTTAGGGTTAGGGTTAGGGTTAGGGTTAGGGTTAGGGTTAGGGTTAGGGTTAGGGTTAGGGTTAGGGTTAGGGTTAGGGTTAGGGTTAGGGTTAGGGTTAGGGTTAGGGTTAGGGTTAGGGTTAGGGTTAGGGTTAGGGTTAGGGTTAGGGTTAGGGTTAGGGTTAGGGTTAGGGTTAGGGTTAGGGTTAGGGTTAGGGTTAGGGTTAGGGTTAGGGTTAGGGTTAGGGTTAGGGTTAGGGTTAGGGTTAGGGTTAGGGTTAGGGTTAGGGTTAGGGTTAGGGTTAGGGTTAGGGTTAGGGTTAGGGTTAGGGTTAGGGTTAGGGTTAGGGTTAGGGTTAGGGTTAGGGTTAGGGTTAGGGTTAGGGTTAGGGTTAGGGTTAGGGTTAGGGTTAGGGTTAGGGTTAGGGTTAGGGTTAGGGTTAGGGTTAGGGTTAGGGTTAGGGTTAGGGTTAGGGTTAGGGTTAGGGTTAGGGTTAGGGTTAGGGTTAGGGTTAGGGTTAGGGTTAGGGTTAGGGTTAGGGTTAGGGTTAGGGTTAGGGTTAGGGTTAGGGTTAGGGTTAGGGTTAGGGTTAGGGTTAGGGTTAGGGTTAGGGTTAGGGTTAGGGTTAGGGTTAGGGTTAGGGTTAGGGTTAGGGTTAGGGTTAGGGTTAGGGTTAGGGTTAGGGTTAGGGTTAGGGTTAGGGTTAGGGTTAGGGTTAGGGTTAGGGTTAGGGTTAGGGTTAGGGTTAGGGTTAGGGTTAGGGTTAGGGTTAGGGTTAGGGTTAGGGTTAGGGTTAGGGTTAGGGTTAGGGTTAGGGTTAGGGTTAGGGTTAGGGTTAGGGTTAGGGTTAGGGTTAGGGTTAGGGTTAGGGTTAGGGTTAGGGTTAGGGTTAGGGTTAGGGTTAGGGTTAGGGTTAGGGTTAGGGTTAGGGTTAGGGTTAGGGTTAGGGTTAGGGTTAGGGTTAGGGTTAGGGTTAGGGTTAGGGTTAGGGTTAGGGTTAGGGTTAGGGTTAGGGTTAGGGTTAGGGTTAGGGTTAGGGTTAGGGTTAGGGTTAGGGTTAGGGTTAGGGTTAGGGTTAGGGTTAGGGTTAGGGTTAGGGTTAGGGTTAGGGTTAGGGTTAGGGTTAGGGTTAGGGTTAGGGTTAGGGTTAGGGTTAGGGTTAGGGTTAGGGTTAGGGTTAGGGTTAGGGTTAGGGTTAGGGTTAGGGTTAGGGTTAGGGTTAGGGTTAGGGTTAGGGTTAGGGTTAGGGTTAGGGTTAGGGTTAGGGTTAGGGTTAGGGTTAGGGTTAGGGTTAGGGTTAGGGTTAGGGTTAGGGTTAGGGTTAGGGTTAGGGTTAG
>NC_083279.1:100001596-100220202 GCF_963506605.1 Zootoca vivipara | reverse complement strand
TGAAGGGAAATGGAGCACTTCTATTTGTACTGGGTCAATTTTCTCATAGATGAGGTCCCTGGAGCCTCCTGGCCTTCACAGAGCCATCTTGATTGCACCAAAAAACCTTTAACTGCTCTGCACTGAATGCTTCTTTCTGGACACGGTGGTGATGTCTGCTTTGCATCTTGGTGGTGTCTCTGGCACCTACTATCTATTTATTCTGGCACTGCTAATTGTGGGGATGGATGTTGCTTGCTGGCAGGAGTGCAAGAATCCAGACACCATGGCCTGCCTAAAAATGAGAACTAGTGCATAGAATCATAGAACTGTTGGGCTGGAAGGGACCCGAGGGTCATCTAGTCCAACCCCCTATGAGGCAGGAATCTGAGCTAAAGAATCCCTGATAGATGGTTACCCAAACTCTGCTTTAAAGCCTCCGAGGAAAGAGAGTCCCCCACCTTTGGAAGGAGTCCACTCCATGGTTGAACAGCTCTTGCTGTCAGAAAGTCCCTTTCATGTAACTTGAAGCCATGGGTCTTCTCCTCCAGAGTGGGAGAAAACAAGCTTGCTACAACTTCCACGGGGCAGGGCTTTAGACATTTGAAGATGACTATCTTATCTCCTCTCAGTCTCCCCTTCTCCAGGCTAAACATACCTAGCTACTCTAACCATTCCTCCTAAGGCTTGGTTGTCAGACCCTGGATCACCTTGGTCGCCCTGCTCTACACAAATCCTTCAGCTTGTCAATATCTGTCACAGTGGCCGGAGTGGACTACTTCAGAGTAACGACGCTACGCAGCTCTGCATTTTATTCTTTTATTGGTGCTGCGTATTTACAGTGCTCAAGTCATTGCTATTTACACGGAGCGATGTTGTCAGTCGGTTTCAGAACCTCCTAATGGCTTTTGGCGCGTCTTTCTCCAACACAAAAGCTTTGGCAGACCCATCCTCTTGCCCCTCCTCTTCCTGCGTAATTCTGGAGTTGGAGGGATGGGTCTTCCCCCCTTGCTTGCCCCTTCCTGTCCCACCTGGGACCCTGGCTCCTCTACCTTGCCTGAGCCTCGGACACGACTTCCTGCTTCCCCACTGGAATCGGAACTCTCCCTGCTTTCCCCTTTGCTCGGGGACGGGCTTGAACTCAGGAGGGGAGGGACTTCGCGATATCCCCTGTCCCTCACATCCACCCCCCTCCCAAGCTCTCCTTCACCCCTCCCCAGGCCCCCCCCATGTGTCGGTGACGACTGGAAGCCTAAGAACTCAGTGCTCTCCGAGCCCGTTGGTGTGAATACCTCCCCCCAGTCCTGCGAGCCCCCCCCTTCCACCTGGGCGGACGGGAATCCCAAAAAGTCCGTGGCGTCAGAGCTGGTGGGGGTAAAAACGTTCTGCCAATCTGCTCCTTCCTCTGACTGGGTGGATCTCGGTGACACCCATACCTCATCCTCTGGTTCCTCAAACTCCGCTTCCCAGCGCCATGGTGAGCTGCTCTCCCGTGCCTCCTCCTCCTCCCCCTCCCTTTCCATGTGCCAGGGCTTGGGTCTGTGGGGAAAGAGGGCGTGAAATTCTTCCACCAAGAATTCCTCCTGTATCTGAGTGGCTGGGACCCATTCATTCTGGGACGGTGGAGCATCCTCCCATGCCATGAGGTACTCCAGTCCCCCCACCCCCCACCTTGAATCCAGGATGGCCGTGGCCTCATTGAGTTGCTCCCTGCCTTCCCTCTCCCCCCCTCCCTCGGGGGTTTGTTCGCTGTCTCGGAGCCTGCTGCTTTCCCTGTACGGCGACAGCAGCGATCTATGAAACACTGGATGCACCCTCATGTCCTCTGGCAGTGCCAGCCTGTATGCCACCGGGTTTACCTGTTGCGTGACCGTGAAGGGGCCCAGCCTTTTGGGTGCCAGCTTTTTGCACCTCCCTCTGGTGGGAAGGCCCTCCGAGGACAACCACACCTTGTCCCCCACCCTGATGACCTCCCCTTGTCGCCTGTGGCGATCTGCCCCCTTTTTGTACGCTTCCTTGGCCCTCTCCAAGTGTTCTCTGAGCTGCTGGTGCACCGTCTCCAGTTCCTCTGCCCAATCCTCCGCCTGTGGGCCCTCCTCCTCCTCCTCCTCCCTCTCCCTCTCTGGGAAAGATCTGAGGTCGCGCCCGTAATTGGCCTTAAAGGGCGACACCCCTGTGGAGACGTGCACTGCATTGTTGTAGGCAAATTCTGCTAGTGGCAAGCGATCCACCCAGTCCGTTTGCCGCTGGCTGACGTAGCATCTCAGGTACTGCTGCAGAATGGCGTTGACCCTCTCCGCTTGTCCGTTGGTCTGCGGGTGTCTAGCCGTCGACAAGCTGACCTCCACCTGCAGGAGGTTCATGAGCCGCCGCCAGAACCTGGAAACAAATTGGCGGCCACGATCCGAAATAACCCTTAAAGGTAATCCATGCAGTCTGAAAATGTGATCAACAAACAGTTTGGCTGTCTCTTCTGCCGAGACTGCCCTGGCACACGGTATAAAGTGACACATTTTGGACATAAGGTCCACCACCACCAACACTGCAGTCTTACCCCTGGACGAAGGCAGATCTGTGATGAAGTCCATGGACACCACTTCCCACGGCCTGTGTGGTGTGGCTAAGGGCTCCAGCAACCCTGGTGGCGCTGCTCTGACCACCTTCGCCCGCTGGCAGGTGGTACAGCCCCTTACATAGTCTCGAACATCTTCCCGCACCCCTGGCCACCAGAAGTGTCTCATGACTAGGTGAGCGGTTTTGTCCCTTCCAAAATGCCCCGCTGTAGGGTTGTCGTGCATCTGCTTGAGGACCGTACGTCGAAGCTGGGTGGTGGGTAGGTACAGCGCACCCTTGTAGAAAAGCAGCCCTCTGCGTTCTGCAAAGTCTTTTGCCTGCTCCCTCCCCCCTCTCAGTTCTCTGAAGATGCGGTTGGCAAATTCATCCGCTGCCGTCAGTGCTGTGAGTTCTGCCTCGCTCACCACAGCTGCTCCGCAGGACCATGCCGACGGGGGGAAAATGTGCCTTGGGGCTGGTGGCGCCTCCTCCTCCATGTACTCTGGCTTGCGGGAGAGGGCATCCGCCCTGACATTCTGCTCCCCCGGGATGTAGTGGATGGAGAAGTTGAAGTTCGAGAAGAACTCTGCCCACCGTATCTGCCGCTGGTTGAGCACCCTGGCAGTTCTCCAGAACTCCAGGTTCTTGTGGTCTGTGCACACCTGGATGGGGTGCTTCGCGCCCACCAGGAAGTGTCGCCAGTGCTGGAACGCAGCGTAGATCGCAAGAAGTTCCCTATCAAACACTGTGTAGTTGCGTTCAGGCTGTGTCAGCTTCCTGGAGAAGAAGGCACAGGGTCTCCACTCCCTGTTGGCGTCCAGTTGCAACAAAATTGCGCCCACAGCTTTTTCAGAAGCATCTGTCTCAATGCGTAGGGGCGCGTCCTGCACCACATGGAACAGGTTTTGGTCTGAGGCGAACACTCTCTTGAGGCTTTCGAACGCTGCTTGCGCCTCTGGTGTCCACTTGAACGTCTGCTTGCCTCTCAGGCAGTCCGTGATGGGAGCCGTAACGCGAGAGAAGTTCTTGATGAACTTCCTGTAGAAGTTAGCGAAGCCTAGTAGGCGTTGGGCATCTTTGCGCGTCCTGGGGCTGTGCCAGTCCAGGATGGCCTGCACCTTGTCCTTGTCCATCGCCAGCCCCTTGTCTGACAGCTTGTAGCCCAGGAAGTCCACCTCTTTGGTGTGAAACTTGCACTTCTCCAGCTTCACATACAGGTGGTGCTCCTTCAGGCGTTGCAACACCTCTCTGACATCTTTCACATGCTGCACTGGGTCATTCGAGTAGATAAGGATGTCATCTAGGAAGACCAAGCATTTCCTGAAGAGGAGGGACCCCAGGACGTGGTGCATGAAGGCCTGGAAGCATGCTGAGCCCCCTTGCAAACCGAAGGGCATCACCAGATATTCAAAAGAGCCCAGAGGCGTGAACATCGTGGTTTTCCATTCATCTCCTTCCCGGATCCTGATCAAGTTGTACGCCCCCCTTAGGTCCAGCTTGGTGAAAATCTTGCCCCTGCGTGCCGCTGTCAGGAGATCATCCACTCTGGGCATGGGGAAAGCCACGGGCTCTGTCACCGAATTCAGCCGTCTAAAGTCCACCACAAGACGGCGCTGTTGCGTGTCTTTCTTGTCCACCCAGAAGACCGGGCTGCCCCCTGCTGCCTTGCTTTCCCTTATGAACCCCCGCTTGAGGTTCTTGTCGATGAAAGCGCGCAGATCCTCCAGCTCCTGGTCTGACATGGCGTACAGCTTGGCTGGGGGTATCGTCGCCCCTGGTACCAGGTTGATCTGGCAGTCAAAAGGCCTGTGCGGGGGTAGGTGGTCGGACTCCGCTTCGCTAAAGACCTCCTGCAGGTCCCAGTACTGCTTGGGTATTGCCTCACCCCCTTTGATATGCATGGTGGCCACCGTGGCTATCGGAGGCCCCTCCCCTGGTTGGTGCTGCATGCAATGTTCCAGACAAAAGTCTGACCCAAACGTGATGCACCTCTGGTGCCAACTGATGGAGGGGTCGTGGCGCGCCAGCCAGCTCATGCCCAAGACGATGGGGGGGTCTGAGATGGTGGTGACGTTGAACGCCAGTGTCTCTGAGTGCCTTCCCACCGTCATTCTCATGGGGGGGGTTTGATGTGTGATGGCCCCTCCCAGCAGCTCCCTGCCGTCAATGGTTGCTACGTGCAGAGGAAAATCCAACTGCAAAAGCTGGATTTGGTGCTCTTCTGCAAAGCTTCTCGAGAAGAAGTTGGCGGACGCCCCACTGTCAATTAAGGCGAGGACCGTCAGGGGATAGCCATTTGGGAGCGTTAGCGTCACTTCTAGAACCACTCCTGCTCTGGGAGGGGTGGGCTGGCTCTGCACCTCTCTGTGCGGGTGGGCGGGCTGGGGCTGTTGTCTGCTGACTGTGCCTGGCTGCTGCCCCTTGTCTCCTGCAGCCAGGCTTTCCCGTTTCCCTGCTGTGGTGCTGCGTCAGTGGGGGAGGGCACCACCGTTCCCGCCTTTCCTTGCCACTCCCTGCGATGTGGGCAGTCTCTGACGAGATGCTGGGGTGAGTTGCAGAGAAAGCACTTCCCGCCCCTTCCCTCCTTGCGTCTTGGTGCCGCTGGGGTTTGAAAAGCCCGCGCGCGCGCGCTATCAATCTGCATGGGCTCCTGGTCCTGGCTGGCTCCAGGCGTGGCCTGAAAGGGTTGTTGAGGGAGTGGCTTCTCCTGCGACCGTGGGAACCAAGCCCGCTTTGCGCGCGTCGCTTGCTTGTCGTTCCACCGGGATTCCTGCCTCACCCCCACCGCCAGAGCTGCTTTGCTCAGCTGATCCATAGTACTGGGCTTTGGACCTCTCGAGAGTTCATCCTTCACCTCCTCGCTCAAACCCAAGTAAAACGCAGCTTGCATGGGAGGCGAATCCAAAACCCACCCCAGTCTGTGCACCAGCATGGTGAATTTCGCCCAATATGCGCGAACTGTCATATTTCCTTGGCGTAAATTATGCAGTTCCTCCTTAGTCTGGTCCAAATGACTATCGGACGAATACATCGTCCTCAAACCTTCTAGAAATTGTTGGACATTTTTCATGCAAGGATTCTTGGTTGCGATTAATGGTCTTAGCCACTCCCTGGCTGCTCCGGTGAGATGTTCCACAATAAACGCTACTCTGTGCTCATCATCGGGGAACTCATTCTGGTGCAGCTCAAGAGCATACACGATCTCAGTCTCAAAGCCCTGAAACTCCTTCGGGTCTCCATTGAACTTGCTTACAAGGGTCCCTGCTCTCCTTCCTGGCAGCACTTGGACTTGGGGAGCCCCTCCCGCCTTGTTTTTCTCTGCATCCAGCTTGTTTTGGAGGTCTACCGCCACCGCCCTTAAATGCTGCTCTTTTTCCTGGAGCTCTCTCACCTGTTCCGCAAGTTGTAGCCGGTCGTCCTGGACCTTCTTAGTCTCCTCTTTAGCTGCCTTCAATTCTCCCTGCGCCTGCAGCGACAGCTGTTGCAGTTCTAGCTGGGCTTGCTCAGCGATCTGCCGCCACTTCTCCGCCTCGGACACGCTCATCCCGGCAACTCCGAAGTAGCCCAAAAATGATTAGGAGGTTGCTGTCACAGTGGCCGGAGTGGACTACTTCAGAGTAACGACGCTACGCAGCTCTGCATTTTATTCTTTTATTGGTGCTGCGTATTTACAGTGCTCAAGTCATTGCTATTTACACGGAGCGATGTTGTCAGTCGGTTTCAGAACCTCCTAATGGCTTTTGGCGCGTCTTTCTCCAACACAAAAGCTTTGGCAGACCCATCCTCTTGCCCCTCCTCTTCCTGCGTAATTCTGGAGTTGGAGGGATGGGTCTTCCCCCCTTGCTTGCCCCTTCCTGTCCCACCTGGGACCCTGGCTCCTCTACCTTGCCTGAGCCTCGGACACGACTTCCTGCTTCCCCACTGGAATCGGAACTCTCCCTGCTTTCCCCTTTGCTCGGGGACGGGCTTGAACTCAGGAGGGGAGGGACTTCGCGATATCCCCTGTCCCTCACAATATCCTTCTTCAACTGGGGTGCCCAGAACTGCAGTAGTTCTGCAGCAGGAGAAAAATGCCATCACAGCTATTGAAAGTGAGCCTGCAGTGGGGCAAGTGAGCGGCCTTGGCTTGCTTCTGTCTTGCCTTGATGCCCTGTTTGTCCTTCTCAGCATCCCTCAAACCCTAAGGAGTATCCCTGCGTACCCATAAGGAAGCTTTCCGTCCAGGGGAGAGCAAGGAGCATTCACAGAAGGAACAATTCCTCCTCCTTCTCTTCTGCACTTTCCTCAGAAGGTATTGCAATCCAGTCCCTGGGGACTGTATCCAATTTCGCAAAGGCATAATGGAAATGTCCTCCTTGAGAAATGCAGCCGCACAAGAACAGGTCTGGGAGAAACCACCCCCCACCCTCTACTGAGAACTCTGAAAAAGCCATCCTGCTTCAAAATTGAATTCAAGAGGTGTTCAGGAGATGCAGTGGGCTGATAGCTGCCCCTTCACATTCTTATAGAGACATTGTCAAAATTGCAGGACGGTGACCCTGGGAAAAGCTGGGCGCATCAGGGTTTCAGCTCTGACATTCCTGTGCGCGGTGCCAGGAGGACGTGTCCAGCTCAGTGCTTCACAATGCCAAGATTTTGCAAGCGTTTTGCAGAGAGAGAGACGTCATCAGCATCTTATGCTACAGGCAAAGTAACCAGAAAAAGGCTCAAGTCTTTATCACGGTGCCTCGGAAGATGGAGTTTTGCTTTCTAGACCTCTCAAATGTTTTTATTATCAGTGAATCCAGCTCATGTACAACTACTGCCGATAGATTGTAATAACCTCTCCTAAGGAGAGCCTGCTGCTGGATCAGGCCAATGGCTCATCTAGCCCAGCATCCTGTTCTCACAGTGGAAAATCAGATGCCCCAAAGGGAGACCTACAATCAGGATTCGAACACAAGAGCTCTCTCCCCTCCTGTGGTTTCCAGCAACCGGTATTCAGGAGCATTGCAGTCTCTTGACTGTGGAGGCAGATCATAGCCACTGCTGCCAGAAGAGCCTACTCCTCTTTTAAATCCATCTAGGTTGGTGGCCATCACTGCCTCTTGTGCAAGCAAGTACCATAGTTTCTCTCTGCCCTGCATGAATAAGTCCTTTCGACAGCCTTGCACCCACCTGGTGTGCACTCTAGGGGTGCGGCAGCAGGTTTGAACACAGGAAACGTGGATTCAAGTCCATGCTCTCCTCAGTTCTCTGGGTGGCCGGGGCAAGCCAAACGCTCCTAGAAGCAACTGTGCTGCTTCTAAGTGCTGGGGAACAGCAAATAATTCTCCTTTCCTAAAATGCTTGCATTTGCTCACCTTCCAAAGGAGGGCAAGACTGATCTCTGCGAGGCTGCTGCTGCTGCTGAGGAATCCTCCTGTGGCGGCTTCCTCCACACACAGCCCCCCTGTGAAGCAGCAGCGCTCACCAGGTATTCTCGACAGAAGGTTTCCTACATTTGCAGGCACCATCAGTGCTGATACTTTGAAGGTAAAACTCTTAGGAGTTCTGATTACCCCCCACCCCGTGCTGGATTAGAGCGGGGATTCCCAAATAGAGGCTCTTGATGGCTCTGCTCTGGCGATCCACGGTGGGAGGCAGCCATGCTTCTGCATCCCAGAGGGGAGAGGGCTGCTTGCGGGTTTCCCACTGGGACACCTGCCTGGCCACAGTGAGAACCGGAAGCTGGGCTAGGTGGGCAACTGGCCGGATCCTGCAGGCTCTTCTTATGTCCTTCTGTAACGCCCCAAGGGCCCTCTAAGGGGCAGGTGTGATGAGGAGGCAGCCGCGGCCCCCCTTTTCCGCTAGCCTCCTCTGTGGCTGGCGTTGCGCTTGCTGCCTCCGCCCCCCTCCTCCCGCCCCCCTGCCTTTTGCACCACGGAGCTGCGCTTGCCGGGAGAAACCAAGGCTCCAGCGCTATGGCGACAGGGCCACACACAAACTCCGGCAGTAAACAAACACTGGGGTGCCCTTGGAGACCGAGCGCCACACAGAAGGAATTTCGGAGCAAGCAGGCACAGAGCAGGGGGGCTCAGCCTGCTCGTGGGCTCCCCACTTCGACTTCCTGCCCTTCAACGTGAGATTTTCTGCATCTGCCCTGCGCTTTCCAAAGCGTGCCGGGAGACAGTGACCTCAGCGCCTCTTGGCGGATCTGGCACCTTCCCACAGATCTCCAGCCAAGGCCTGTGCTTATCCTAGCGCACACACAGACTGACAGTGCACCTGAGGTGACCCTCCCGTGGGGTGGGTCGTCGGCAGAGAGAGATTGATCCTCCTGCTCCAGCTTCCCTTCCGCCCGCTGCCAGGCCAATGAGGCACTTTCACTTCCTGGCTCCTGTCACAGGCCTCAAGAATCACACGATGCCAGGAGGAGGATGCCCAAAGGACGGTGCTGCAGCCTCCTCCGTTCCTGGCTCACTCACAGCCTGGGCCAGTTTCTGTACATGTAGCACAGCAAGGCAAGAAGTTAAATACTAATGTGCAAAGCGCACAGTTAAACTGTGGAAGTCCCTCCCCTCAGGAGGCAGTGATTCATGGAGGAGAGGGCCTATCGATAGCTACAAGCCATGCTGGCTGTCCTCTGTCTCCACGGTCAGAGGGAGAAATGCTTCTGAATACCAGTTGCTGGAAACCACAGGAGTGTTGCGTTCGAATCCTGCTCGCGGGTTCCTGCGAGAGGTATCTGCCTTGTCAGTGTAAGAACAAGACGTTGGACTAGATGGGCCTTTGGCCTGATCCAGCAGGCATTCTTATGTTCTTGTGTGGCCCCTGGCTAGCAGGCCCCTCAATAAGAATAGCAATTTTATTATATGTACCCCGCCTATCTGACTGCGTTGCTCCAGCCACCCTGGGAGGCTTCCAACACAATATAAAAACACAACGAGACATCAAACATTAAAAACTTCCCTATAAAGGGCTGCCTTCAGATGTCTTCTAAAAGTCCCAGCCCCCACGGGGAGAAATCCCCACTTGCCTCCTGCAACCTGTCCTCCCCTATTTCAGTTACTGCCCCAGACTGAGGCCGCCCTGGTGCACAAGGAAGGCCCTTGCGCATGGCAGCAGGGGCTGCACGAAGGCTGTGAGCTTCCTGCAGGCAGCAAACGGCCTTTCCAAGAACTGCTAACTAATGGGACTCGGCTGCCGCTCAGCTCATTACCAGGCAAAGGCAACCTAAACACAATGCACTGGGCTGTAAATATTTAGAGTGGCCAGGATATGTGAGCCCGATAATTGCAATAATTTGATTAATCGCCTCTTCCTGATCAAAGCAAATGGGTTTCTTCACAGCCAAAGTGCCTTTCAAGCAAGCTTTCTGTTCCTTGGGAGAATAAAAAGCCTGAATTCAGATTCTTCCCAAAAGGACCTGTCTGACACCAGGATCAAAGAAAGCGCCACAGAATCATAGAAGCTTAGAGTTGGAGGGAACTCAAGGGGCATCTAGTCCAACCCCCTGCAATGCAAGAATCTCAGCTAAAGTGTCCATGAGTCGGGCCAGAGAGCACAGGTCCAGGTCTCCGGTCATTGCTGCTAGATAAAGGTAGTGATGGAAACTCCCACCCTCTACCTTGGCCCAATAAATAAACCATTTATTTGCAAACAGAAAACCCTTAATTTTATCCTGGAATCTGTTTCACAGGTTGAGCTCTCCTTATGCTCCCAAGCTGAGCAGGAAGATGGTGAAGCTTCGATGCCTCTCTGCCCTCAGTCACCACTATGGCCTCCCACCACTAAATCACCTTGTCACACCTTTCCCCAAAATGTTTGCCAGTATCAGCCGTATGGACCCAGGTGGCGCTGTGGTTTAAACCACTGAGCCTAGGGCTTGCTGATCAGAAGGTCAGCGGTTCGAATCCCTGTGACGGGGTGAGCTCCCGTTGCTTGGTCCCAGCTCCTGCCAACCTAGCAGTTCGAAAGCACGTAAAAATGCAAGTAGATAAATAGGAACCGCTACAGCGGGAAGGTAAACGGCGTTTCCGTGTGCTGCTCTGGTTTGCCAGAAGCGGCTTTGTCATGCTGGCCACATGACCTGGAAGCTGTACACCAGCTCCCTTGGCCAATAATGTGAGATGAGCGCGCAACCCCAGAGTCGGTCACGACTGGACCCAATGGTCAGGGGGCCCTTTACCTTTACCTTTATTAGCAGTATGGAGAGCTTGTGAAGGGATGCCCTCCCTTTGAAAGAACCTAACATGAGCCTGCTGGATCAGGCCATCTAGCCCAGCATCCTTTCTCACAGAGGCCAAATAGATAGATGCCTGTGAGAAACTGGCAAAGCATCAGGTGTCCCAGAGACCCATCAGTGGCACACCTGACAATCAACTTGTGAGCCACTTATTCACCAGAGCCTGTGAGCCAAGCAGAAGGAGACACCAGCTTCGTGCTCCTGGGTTAGATCTATTGCAGCCACTTGGAATCCCACAAGGGAAAAACAGCACTTAAGAATGATAAATAAATCATCCACTTTGCTCTTCATCCACCTCTCTCCTAGAGTACTTGCAGGCCCTGAGGGCTTCCACACAATTTATATGGCCAGTTTAGATTTATTCCCTTTTCAACCAGAAGTTGAAGCAGTCCAGAACCAGCAACACAAACACTTCCAGGAAATGCATAAAAAGGTAAATTAATCTACCTGTCTGTCTAAGAGATTCCGAATATTCTGGCTACAGATTTCTGTTTTGTCTTGGATGCCAAAGCCACATTTCTTTGGATTTCCCCCTTCCTTGTTCCATGAGGCAAGGCTGGGCCACAACCACTTAAAAGCCAAACCGACAAAGTAAATTCTATGCCACGAATTACCTAAAGGCAGTCCAAGTGTCAAAACCCAACTCCCAAATCACTCTGGCAAATCTTCAGGAAAGGGGGATTTCTTCTCAGCTACAGGCAGCCTCCAAACTTTCTCTCCTCCATTCCATCCGGGCATCAAGTCCAAACAAGAAGAAAACTAGAACTAATGCATAGAATCGTAGAGCTGGAAGGGACCCCGAGGGTCATCTATTTCAACACCCTGCACTGCAGGAATCTCAGTTAAAGCATCCCTGACAGACAGCCATCCAAACTCTGCTTTTAAAAACCCAATGAAGGTGAGTCTACCGCCTTCCAAGGAAGCCCCTTCCCCTGTTGAATGGCTCATACCAAAAACTTGTGCCAGTGTACTGGAAGAAGCAAAGATCACCCATATCAAAGCAATGATTCTTCAACATCAACTTTGTTGGACTGGTCATGTTGTGCGGATGCCTGATTATCATCTTCCAAAGTAACTACTCTATTCCAAACTTTAAAAAGGAAAGCGTAATGCTGGTGGTCAACAAAAGAAGTTTAAAGTCTCTCTCAAGGCAAATCTTAAAAAATGTACAGTGGTACCTCACAAGACGAATGCCTCACAAGACGAAAAACTTGCAAAACAAAAGCATTTTGCGATTTCAATGGAGACTCGCAAGACGAAGTTTCCTATGGCACGCTTCGCAAGACAATTTTTTTTCGTCCCATAGGGTGCCTCGAAAGACGTTTTTTTTTTTGTCTTGCGAGGCACCCTATGGGAAACCTCACTTCAATGCGTTCCTATGGGAGCCAATTTGCAAAATGAATTTTTCGCTATACGAAGCGACTCGCGGAACGAATTAAATTCGTCTTGCGAGGCACCACTGTACTATAAACACCAACAACTGGGAAACACTGGCCTGCGAGCGCTCCAGTTGGAGAACAGCCTTTACCAAAGGTGTCATGGGCTTTGGAGATGCTCAAACTCAGGACAAAAGGGAGAAACGTGCTAAGAGGAAGGCACGCTTGGCAAACCCTCACAGTGATCCACTCCTGCCCGGAAACCTATGTCTCCACTGTGGAAGGAATTGGCCTTATGGACTCACTGTTAAAACTGTGCTTATGGAAGACAATCTTACTCGGCTACAAGGGATCACCGAAGAAGACAAGGAGTCCTTGCAGCTTCTGGAGTGCCTAGCGGAAGCACCCCGGAGGAGCTCCCCATCTACACGTCAGCTGACACGCACCACCCACATACAGTTACGTGACCACATGAACGTCACTCACAGAGAGGCGGCCCAAAGAGCACCGTGTCCAGGGCCTTGAGCTGCAGCTTCTGTCGGTGGCTCCTGTCGGTCATCTTCAGGACAGTTCCTGTCATGGTGGCGTTGGTGATTGCCAACCTGTGGGAAAGAGGGAGGCGGAGGAGGTGGTCACATCTGAAGGGCATTTGGAGCAAAAAGCACAGCTTGGCCAGGTAGCCCATCAGGACTCACCAGCAGCAGGCAGGCGGGAGTAGAGATGTGAAAGCCCGGGAAAAACCCAGAAAAATTCAGGGGGGAAATTGTTTTTTTTTCCTGAAGCCTTCTTTGTTTTTTTCCAAAAAATTAGAAAAATAAAAAATAGATTATGGAATGTTTTATTTTAACACGATGAATAAAATATTTTAAGATAAGGGGTTCAAATATGTTACAAATCATTTTTTAAAAAATATGTATGGTATCAGATTACCGTATTCTAATTTATGTGAGGACAAGCAAATCCTGGGTTACAAACTGAACTCTCCAATGCAAGAACAAGATACATTTCTTCCTTTAGGAGGTGCTGTTGTCACCAGAAAAGAAAAAGGTTTCAGTTTTGTTTTTGCATGCCTGTGGTATGCATTGGTTCTGTTCCTCTTCACTAGGCCTCAAAGCACTGGAAGAAAATATAGAGCAACAAAAAGGGCCTGAAAGTATATGTGTTGTTGTGGCAATCAGAGAAGTGTTATGAAAGAAAAAAAGAAATGAAAATATTTTAAACATTAAATGCTGTAAAACAGTCTTTAAAAAGTGAAATAAACTAATTTAAGCATATACTGTAGTAGTAGCTAAAGTGGTTAACAGACCACACACATCAGTGTGAGGAAATACATAAGGTCTCATGGGCAAAACATGGGAGGTGGAGTAAGCATGTTGCATAGCAAACAGTGATGAATGACAAGTTAAATTTCAGTTCCTGTTTGGATGCACTATATTTTTAATATGCTAGTTGTGATAATTTTATGTCCATTAAAATTGTCCATAGTTATATTTTGTTTCTAAAGTAACAAAATGACTTTCAATCTGCAAAAGAAAAAAGAAGTGCTAATGTAGCATTTTCTCAATTTTTCCGAAAATTTCCGTTTTTTTCCGGGGGGGGGATGGGTTTTTTCCCGAACTTCAAAATTTCCGGAAATTTTACATCTCTAGGCAGGAGATTAACAGGCAGCTTCCTGGTTGTTCACAAGGATATTTTGGATCAGCTATTCTCATTTCATAAAGCAGGAAAGCTTCCTTTGCTGGGATATCTTCTCTGCTTTGCCGAGAAAACCTCTCGCTAAACCCAGGAAGCTGGTTGTTAGCCCCCCACAAATGTGTGAGAATGAGAAAGTGGCCAGATGGATATGTTTTTTTTTTTTATATAATTTTATTTATTGCATTTATTGCAATACTTCTTTATTATGTTGTGCGTTTTTGTGTTTTGATATTGTAAAGCACCCTGTGATCCTCGGATAATAAATAATAATAAATAATGTGGCATTTATATCCCACCTGTTGGGTAGAGGTCAGACTGAGAGGCAGTGGATCTCCCCCCCCCCCCTGTAAATTTCATGGCTCAGCAGGGATTTAAACCCTGGTCTCCCAAGTCATAGTCCAACATTCCAACAACTACTCCGCCGCTGGCCCATTGACACTATACACCGAAAGCAGGTTTGAAACTGGCTTTGCCAATTTACTCGGGATCTCCAAGCAGCGTTCTCACAGAACCCTGGGAACCCACAGCCCAGCTTCCTTTTTTTTGCACCACTGGAACTGACCTTGGCATGGCATGTCCTGAGAGCTGCAACTTCCTGAAGGTCTCTTCGTACTGTGGCAGCTCCACGTAGGTGATGAGCCACTGTACCACCTCATCAACAGTCCAGTTGTACACTGAAAAAAGGTGGGAGAGGGCAAGTCAGTGGCTGAACCAACCAGCAGCCGGTCTTCAGGCCCCACCGTCTCAGCTCCCATCCCCAGACCTCCCATCTCTCTCCTGTCTCCTGTCACTGTCTGGCTCATCCATTGAGTTGTATTATGTTTCTGGTGCCACGGGATGCCCCCAAACCTCTCTGAACTAACAGGAACATAATTTCAGAAAATCCTGGCAAAGGCTGGACCTTTTGCAGGCTCTACAGTAAATCCTATAAGGGGCTAAAGGGACACAGGGAACAGGGGCAAAATAAAAATAAAAATCAGCGAATGTATGGAAGGATGTCAGACCAGGGCAGGGCACAGCGGGAAGAGTGTTGGATCAGGACCTGAGAGACCAGGCTTCAAATCCCTGCTCAGCCATAATCGCAGGCAATTTGCTAACTTGACAAAAAAGCTCAGTCTCACACCAAACCATGCAGTCATCTGTATGTCTGCTGAGAACAGCTGGACCAATAAACAGGCTTTCCCCCTTTTGTATTTTAGTATGGCAATGTCATTGGTCCACTTCTTTGGGCAAAATTAGAAGAAGCCCTTATTCCTCCTTCAAGGAGGAGGCAAGACTCAACATGACAAAAAACAGACTGCTCCTCTCCTCCTGCCCCTGACAGCTCAGGAGCGTCAAGAAGACACCCAAGAGAAGCAGATGTGGAAAGCTGCTGTGAACTGGGAAGGAGCAAGAGGGTGGTGGCAGAGAGAGACAGAGAGAAACGCAGTGTGGGCGGGTAAAGAAACTTAGGATGCAGCAGCTAAGCATCTGTCAACGCCCCCCCCCCCAAGGGAATATGGGATCTCTGCCTGAAGCCATGGGACTCTGGGGCTGCTCTCACCAACAGCAGGGAAAGAGTCAGGACCTCTGTGCAAGCTGTGCTTTTAGTTATTCATTTCTTGAAAATTTACATGCCGCTTGGTTGCAGTAAGCCTCAAAGCAGTTTACAAGAAGATAAAGCAATAAAACCAAGAAACATTTCCAACGTATGAAAGTTACAGATTAAAAATCCGCCTCAACTTTCTCAGCATCTGGCTGGGCTTGTTTTAAATAAGAACAGCGAAGGGGGCTGCTTGGTATCAATAGGCAGGGAGTTCCAAAGTGTAAGGGCTGCCACACTCAACGATCGAGCTCCTGCAAATGCGAGCTACAGGTCAGGACTACAGGACTACTATCACCATCGTGATTTATATCCCTCCTTTCCTAAAAAGAGCTTAAGGTGGTGTACACAGTTGTCCTTCCCGTTTTATCCTCAGAACAACCCTGTGAGGTGGGGCAGGCTGAGAGGGAGTGGCTGACCCAAGGTCACCCATGGAGCTTCATGGCTGAGCCACCATTTGAACCCTGGCCTCTCCCAGGTCCTCCTAGTCCAACACTCTCTAACACAACCACGCTGGCTCTCTTGAGAACTTCATCCAAAAGCAAATACTGAGGGGTCACAGCTATGGAGACCAGCATGGAAAGATAAAATACAGCTAAATTGAGGTCTCAATCATCAATAAAATGGAACCTGTTAAGTGGATGGCAGGGGGCACTCTCGACAGATGGCTTGTTCAAGTCTGTCCACATATAAATTGGGGTGTGCATGTGTAAGACAGAGCCAGGCAGGTGCCCATAACTGTACAGTGTATTTGTAGCTTATTTTTAAAAAAATTGCTGCAAGTCGAAAGCAAGAATGCCACAGTGGTTCTCACTTCTCTGGAGGAAGTTCATTAGGAAGTCTGAAGTGCAGAAAAAAAAACCCTTAAGAGCCTGAATCCGACAGATGTGTGGCATTTCAGTGTAAAAAAGTGGTTCCTTAAGTGTGTAGTGGGATTACCTGGGGGGCCATCAAGAGGCAATGGGGTGCTGGAGGTGTAAATGCCTTTGAAACACGCTGGAATCCCAGGATCAAGCTCATCAATGTTGTTGAATGAATTGAACTAAATAGCTTCAATTGGGTTTGAATGCATTTGCAATTAATTGTTACTCTTCTTAATTTTATTGTGTTTTTATCTTCCATAGAGGGTTGTGCAAACTGCTACCGGCACACACAGAGCCTCCCTTTCAGTGCAACATTACTCACTGCCCTTTCACAAATGCTCAGTTCTATGCCGGCAGTGGAGCAATTCCCCTCTGAGGAAAGATCTGGGACTCTGCAGAAAAGGCAAGGAAGAGGTGACATGCTTGAAGTTTACACCATTATGCACAGAAAGTAGATAGAGAAAAGCCTTTCTCCCTCTCTCACAGAGAGGGCATCCAATGAAGCTGAATGCTGGGGAAAAGCCCTTCCTCACGCAGCAGAGTTAAACTGTGGAACTCCCTCCCACAGGAAGCAGCGATGGCCACCAACTTGGATGGCTTAATGGGGCAGATTTGTGGAGGAGAGGGCTATCGATGGCTCCTAGCCAGGATGGCTCTGCTCTATCTCCACAGCTGGAGGCAGCAATGCTTCTGAATACCAGTTGCTGGAAACCACAGGAGGGGAGAAAGTGCTCTTCAGCATGCTGCACTAGATCTTGTCTCCAGCAGGGCTCTCCTTGCGTTCCTCTGCTCCGTTCAGCCCTACAGACTCCAGCGCTCACTCCGCCAAGCTCCTCGGAGGAGAGAAGAAGCCTGCAGCCGGCATGTGGGCAGAGGCACTGCAGCCAAGCCTCCCCTCTTTGTTCAGACAATTTTGAAGGCAGATGCAGGTGGGCGGGAAAGGAAGGAGCCTCAAACAGCCAGAGCCTGGCAGCAACCTGGGGTGGAAGGGCTTGGGTGGGTGGCTGGGTGTGGCTGGTCGCTTCTTGCTTGCTAGCTTAGTCGGGGGGGGGGGGGGCTGCCACAGACATTTAAATCCAGCCGGGGCTGGGCGTGTTGTGCAACATGATAGGAGTGACTTTAATAAGGCAAAATAACTGGTATGGGGGAAACTGCCCTCAGCTGAATAAGACTTGCACCTCAGAGTGCATGCAGAGAGAGACGGGGTGTAGCAGGGAGCATGTGAACGCCAGTCTCCTCTGACCAGAAGAGGTGGTTTAAAATGTTGAGACGGGGTGGCTGAACTTCCCTTCAAGGAGGAAGGTGACCTACCCATGTGAGAGACAAGCTTGTCCCTGTGCAACTACATACTTCCGTAAGCGTAATTGTATTTTATTGTTATTTTGTTATTGTTGTGTTCCTCTGCTTTAAAAAATGTTTTATTGTGTCCTTTCCCCTTTTCTTTCTTTCCTTACTTTCATAGAACCATAGAGTTGGAAGGGACCACGAGGGTCACCTGGTGCAGGGACATTTCACCCAATGAATCTTTGTTCAGATAAAACTAACGGCGGGCTGGGCCTTTTCGAAATGCAGGACCAGGCGGTGGACAATTGCTCTTCCTCAAACACAGTGGACCGCTCCACTGTCAAACAGCTCTTATTCTCAGGAAGTTCTTCCTAATCTCCTTCCTTGCAATTTGAATCTATACGTTTGGGTCCTACCCTCTGAAGCAGCAGAAAACCAACTTGCTCCGTGCTGATAAAAATTGACTGCTTTTCTACCAATGGTTACAGGTGAGGATATAAGAGCATCCCTTGCCCTCAGACAACACAGCACAGGAAAGCACAGAAGCTCCTGCGACTGTGCTGTTGGGCCCTGCCTCCCTCCTGAGAAGATGCCTTAAACGGCTCAGGACTGCAATACCTCAAGGACCGCCTCTTCCCATATGAACCTGAGATCATCTTCTGAGGCCCTCCTTCGTGGGCCTCCTCCTCAAGAGGTCCGGAGGGTGGCAACACGAGAACGGGCCTTCTTTGCAATGGCTCCCCTTCTGTGGAATGCTCTCCCCAGGGAAGTTCACCTGCCACCTTCATTATATACCTTTAGGCGCCAGGCAAAAACGTTCCTTTTTAACCAGGCCTTTGGTTGATCTTATTGACATCCAACGTCCTTTTAGAATGTGGCTTTGGGGGCGGGGGTATTGGGTTATTGCTTTTGGTTTGATTTTATATGTTGTGGTATTGTTGTGGACCGCCCTGAGACCTCCAGTATAGGGCGGTGAATAAGTTGAATAAATAATAATAATAATAATAAAATGCCTCCGCTCTGACTTGCAGCGGAGGGTCTAGCCAGCTTCACAACGAGGACAGGATCTGGCAGCAAAGCTCTCAGACTGCAAGCCGAACTTTTCTGCTGGGGGAAAAACCTGACAAGTACATGAAGATTAGAATGGGTAGCAGCCGGGGGAGATTAACAAGGCCATAAAGTGAGCAAGAAGTATCAGCATCAGGGAAGTGTTTGCTGAGTGTGGCAGGCAAAGGAGCTGAGGCCTTATCTGGAGGCACTCAACACCCTCTGCACGACTGTGGCACTTCTGGAGAGCAAAGAGCACTGCAAACCTTCTGCTCTCGCTGCTGCCTTGTCTAGGATGCCTCGGTACTGGAGAGCGGATACAACTCTGAAGAACACACCTGCAGGATCAGCCCAGTAGGCCATCTAGGCCAGCATCCTGCTCTCACAGTGGCCAACCAGATGCCTGTGAGAAACCCACAAGCAGGATTTGAGCACAAGATCCCTCTCCCCTCCTGCGGTTTCCAGAAACTGGTATTCAGAAGTATTTCAGCCTCTGATTGTGGAGGCAGAGCATAGCCAACCTGGCTAGCAGCCTTCAAAGGCCCTCTCTGCTCCCCCATGAATTTGCCTGATCCTCTTTTATGGCCATCCAAGTCGGTGGCCATCCCTGCCTCCTGTGGGAGGGAGTTCCACAGTTTGATTAGTTGCTGTGTGAAGGAGGACTTTCTTTTATCTGCCATGGATATTCCAACACTCAGCTTCCTTGAAGCATCCTGAGCCTCTCAGCAGGGCAGTGGAACAGGAGTGTGTGTCTCCTGAAATGCCTTAACCGTTTACATTCCCCATGCCCTGCAAATGAACATTTGTGGAAAACAAGGTTAAACATACAGGATTAAACACACTAGTATTTAATCCAGGCTCCTAATATTCCAAAATCGTCTCAGACGCGCCGTGGCCCTTCCCACTCACGCCCTTTGTCTTTCAAGCAGGGCCTCCTGTGACTCACTACTGAACCTCGCTCGTTCTTTATCGCCACAGGAAAGGAGGGCAGTGCGGGGAGGGGGGAGAGGGAAAGGGAAATTTCCCCCATTTATTATATTTTTTTATTTGCATATTATTTTCGCCTTGTTCTACTATGACGCAGGGGTCACAAATGCAAACTCGGTTTTTAAAAATGCAAAAGTTGAAACCGGTCAAGGACTGCCCTGGAGGAAGCCACAGGCCAGTTGAGAGAGGCTTTGCTGAAGGAGAAGGAAGTGGCTTGGCCAAGGTGAAAGAGGTTGCTAGAGAGAGCAGGAGAGGGAGGGAGGAGCAGAGAGGCAGAGTTTGAACATTGCTGGAT
Organism: Zootoca vivipara; assembly: GCF_963506605.1. Classification (NCBI taxonomy): domain Eukaryota; kingdom Metazoa; phylum Chordata; class Lepidosauria; order Squamata; family Lacertidae; genus Zootoca; species Zootoca vivipara. Next base: position 100,200,335 of record NC_083279.1, on the reverse strand, counting down.
CAGGCCAAAGCGGGGGAGCATCTAGTCCTGCATCTTGTTCCCAGAGTGGGAAACCTGCAAGCAGGATTCAAGCACATGAGCACCCTCCCTTCCTGTGGCTTCCTGCAACTGGTACCCTGTAGCCACTGATAGCCATCTCCTCCTCCACAAATTGGTTTGGTCTTCTTTTAAAGTCATCCTTGTTTGGTGGCCATCACTGCCTCCTGTGGGTGGGAGTTCCACAGTTTAACTCTGCACTGTGGGAAGGACTTTCTTCCCTCTGTCCTGAATCTTCCAACATTCAGCTTCATTGGATGCCCACGAGTTTGAATGCTATGAGGGAGGGAGCGAGGCTTTCCCCTCTATCTACTTTCTCCACGCCACAGATAATTGTATCAACATTTATCATGCAGCCTCTTACTAGCCTTTTCTCTGAACTCAAAAGCCCCAAAAGCTGCAGTCTTTCTTTGTAGGGGAGTTGCTCCACCCCCTTGATCATTTGGGCTTCTCTTTTCTGAACCTTTCCCAACTCTGCAGTCTCCTTTTTTGAGGTGAGGCAGCCAGAGCTGGACGCCAGCCTTACCTTCAGACGACTTCCAGGCCTTCCAAAGATCTTCCACGCTGATGTGCTTATCCTCTCCATGGAAGGTGCTGTGTTTGACCGTTGGGTCGTGGTAATTCAAGTCTTCCCTCAGGAACTGGAGGGGGGAAAACACAGCCCCAAGTCAACCAGTTGCACAAAGTCCCGTGCAAGAGATGCTCTCGTTTTAACAGTGACTGTAAGGGAAGCTAAAAGTTTGTTGGGTGTGGACAGGACAGATCCAGGTTCAGAAACAACAAAGAAACTGGTTTGGGGGCTGAGCTATTTCACAGGGCTGCAGAAGAGCATGGCTTTGCGTAAGATATTCAACTTCAAGTCCCGAAGGAACGGGGGAACCACACAGTAAGAGTCCCCGCCTGGATCAGGCCAACGGTCCAACTAGTCCAGCATCCTGTTCTCACAGTGGCCAACCAGAGGCCTGTGGGAAACCTGCAAGCAGGATCTGAGCACAAGAGCAGCACTTACACCTCTTGTGGCTTCCAGCCACTGCATTGCTGTCTCCCAATTCTGGAGGCAGAGCCTAGCCATCCTGGCTAGTAGCCATTGCTAGCCCTCGCCTCCATGAATCTGTCTAACCCTTTTTCAAAGCCACCTGGATTGGTGGCTCTCCTGTGGGAGAGAGTTCCACAGTTTGACTGCACGCTGCATGACGAAGGACTTCCTTTTGTCTGTCCTGATATGTCCTATTCACCCTGCTCCATGTAAAAAAAATCACCAGCTTGTTTCTCCTTTCGGCTTCCCATCAGTCCACAAGACCACCAGTTCCTCATCCCGGCTGCTAACCTTTCCTGGAAGCCTTTAAGAAGGGTTTTTTTAAAACACACACACACACACACAAAGACACTGAACTAATTGCCTCTTTTTGCATGCTTTTACTGACCCAGGTGGCGCTGGGTTAAACCACTGAGCCTAGGGCTTGCTGATCAGAAGGTCGGCGGTTTGAATCCCTATGACGGGGTGAGCTCCCGTTGCTTGGTCCCAGCTCCTGCCAACCTAGCAGTTCGAAAGCACGTCAAAATGCAAGTAGATAAATAGGAACTGCTACAGCGGGAAGGTAAACGGCGTTTCCATGTGCTGCTCTGGTTTGCCAGAAGTGGCTTCGCCATGCTGGCCACATGACCTGGAAGCTATACGCCGGCTCCCTCGGCCAATAATGCGAGATGAGCACGCAACCCCAGAGTCGGTCACGACTGGACCTAATGGTCAGGGGTCCCTTTACCTTTACCTTTACTGATGTCTATGCTCTCACTGTTGCTATGCAAACCTTGACTGAAGCACAGCTCTTCACCTGAGTGATGGGCCGGGATGTCCCCATTTGCAGTTCCTTAATGAGGCCACTGGCAGAAATGCAGCTTTGCTCACTAGAGCTGTCCTGCCCCCCCCCCAAAAAAATCACAAACGCCTTACTCTGCTACAGAGCTTTGCAGAGAAGCTAGAAAAGGAGAGGTGGCCTCTCAAACTGCTCCCATCGGAGATGAAAAGTAGCTGGTCTACTCTGTCCACGTGGAGGCACAAGCGTGCAAACACACACCTAGTGGACCTGGCTCAACAAGCGAGCAAGGCAGGCGACTCTGACCCTCCGAAGAAAAGCAAAGATAAGTCTGCCAAGAAGAGGAAATCCATTCGCCGTGCGCAAACTGCAAATTCATCTTTGCTGCCGGGAGGCTAAGAATAAACTGCAGCATCACGTTCCTAAGCCACATCCAGGACAAGCTGAATAGGCTGCATCTCTTTTTTCCTCCAAAGTTCTTAGCACCTGCCTGTTAAAAGGCTATTCTGAAACTCACAGCTTCGGAGATGTGTGCAAGGGCAAGCAAAGGTGGCTTCCCAAACTCAGCCCCGAGATCAGGGCTCTCGAGTGTCTCTTTGCAAAGCCACACCTGAGCCCTCTCAAGGTTAATCAACACGCGCCCCCCCTTCAACAGGCAGTCGACAGAAGAGCGGCACTTGCATTTCTCTGCTTAGAGGTCCAAAAAGGTCGGCAGATGGAATGTCTTCCTGGCTAGTCATATCCTTCACTGCCTGAGTCAACTGATTGATGCCCAGGGACTTTGGATTCAGGAAGGATATAGGCAAAAGTGGAATATATTACACACGTACACCCAGCCTCCATTCACTCTACATTCAGAACTGTCATGACTTATATCTTTTCCCTCTTTGTCTGCAGAGTCAGATACCAGTAGTATCTAAAATTCAAAGAAACTTCCTCTTCGGTTTACCCAGATGATATATTTTTAGACCAATTCTAAAGATATTACATTAATCCCCCTTCACATCATGCTGTTGTTTTGAATGAAAACCACAAATGTTTTTGGAAAGTTACATACATTTTACAACCACTGACTTCTGAGTCGTTAATAGTCGCCAATTCTACAAAATCTATTTCTACCCTGAACCAAACCACACCATGATTCATTAAATAATTCAAGATAATTAACCTGAAAGATTCCAAAGGATGGAAACTTTCCCACTCCTGAACAGCTTTTGTTGCTAGTGTTTTCCATCAGTGAAATCACTGTTCCTTGTTACAAGCTCCTATAGATATACCTCTTTTAATATGCAAAGGGGACCCAGGTGGCGCTGTGGGTTAAACCACAGAGTCTAGGGCTTGCTGATCAGAAGGTTGGCAGTTCGAATTCCTGCAACGGGGTGAGCTCCCGTTGCTCGGTCCCAGCTCCTGCCCACCTAGCAGTTCGAAAGCACATCAAAGTGCAAGTAGATAAATAGGGAACGCTCCGGCGGGAAGGTAAATGGGGTTTCCGTGTGCTGCTCTGGTTCGCCAGAAGCAGCTTTGTCATGCTGGCCACATGACCCGGAAGCTGTCTGCGGACAAACGCCGGCTCCCTCAGCCAGTAAAGCGAGATGAGCGCCGCAACCCCAGTCGGACACGACTGGACCTGATGGTCAGGAGCCCCTTTACCTTTACCTAATATGCAAAGGGCTTAACCCTAACCCTGGATTTCAGCTATAAATATAGAGCAGAGCATAAGCTTTTAAGCACACTTCACACTTTCAGCAAAAGGCCTCAGTAAACCAGTCACTTCCATATTTACAAGATATTCAAAAATGAAAAGGCGGTGTTGATAATGAGCCCAGGAAGATGGGAAACGAAATTAGTAAGAATGATAGAAAAATATTCATCTATGCCACCACAGCGGCGAGAGTGGTGTTAGCTCAAATGTGGAAAACAACAGAAATCCCAACAATAGATGAGTGGCAGGTTAAGTTAATGGAATATTCGGAGCTGGAAAGGATGACAGGACGAATAAGAGACCAAAAAGACCAAAAGGTATCAAAAGGACTGGAATAAATATGTGGAGTACTTAAAGGAATATTGTAAAAATGTGAAGACGCTGGTAGGACTAACATAAAAACTGCAACAAAAAAGAATAGATACCCATGTCTGTGAATAAGATAAAATGAAAAATATTAAGAGAAAGACAGGGGGGGAAAGGGGAAAGCACATAAAAATAAGAGAAGAAACTGGAAAACCAAGTGAGGGGAGGAAGGGAAGTTGGGTTTGGCAGAACATTAGTACGGATGAGAAGACTGTATTAGTATGATTATAGTTATATGAACTGTATAAAATAGAGGTTTGTATTAATATGATAACCGATGTTTATTAGAGGTGTATCTATGTAGCAAATGGTGGATTAAGGTTATTATGGACATATTTGTTTTGCATATGAGAAAATAATAAAAATTAATTTGGGGGGGAGAGATAATGAGCCCAGGAAAACACACCCCTTCCATCTGCAAGCCCCCCTTAAAAAACAAATGAATTCAGAATCCAGCTCAGTATCGGTGTGACCCTCCACCACACTGCATTAAGCAAATCCCGATGATCGAGAGGCTGAGTAAAACATCTAATGGGGGCCAAATCCTTTCCCAGCTGAGCCACAAATCCATGCATGGTGCAGATGCTGCTAGATGAGTAACAGAGGGAGCAAGGAAGACAGTGGAAAAGGCAGGCCAAAGAAGACGGAAGAGCAGCTAATTGCAAAGGAGAGGAAGGAAAGCCTTCCTGGAGCCAGAAAGTGTTGAAGCTGCAACTGCAGGACTCTAGAAGTGCCCAGTGGATCCCCCCCCTTCTCTCTCTCTCTCTCTCTGTGGCAGGCTGGCCAAGAGGCCCCTGACTGGGCAGAGTTTTGAAGCTGCACCGCCTGAAAAAGAGGGATTAAGAAAATCTGTGCAGTCCTGTGACATTCTCAGTGAGCCAAGCTCACGATTTGAAAACGAAATAAAATAAAGGAGGGTGGTGGTGAGGAGGAGGGCAGGGTGAACCTTCCCAAGATGTTCCAAGATCTCTGGAGATTATAAGCCACTGGGTGCAGCCAAACCAGGCAGGAATGCAATGATAGAGATATCCCCTCCTGCCCCCCCCCGCCCCACAGCCTGTGACCTCCACAGGGAACATGGCAATGTCATCTAGAGTGGCCAATGTGCACAGCTCAGAGCAGCCGTGATCTCCCCATGGGATGTAAGCAGGGGAACCAGCTGTTGCTCAGTATATTTAGCTCAGGAAGGAAAAGTGATCTCCCGGTCGGCCCTCCTTCAGCAGAGCCCCAGTGAAAACAGGCTTCCAAGGTCTCTTGGAAGAGGACACGGTCATAGAATCGTAGAACCGTAGTGATGGAAGGGACCCGGGGGGTCATCTAGTCCAACCCCCTACAATCCAAGAATCTCAGCTAAGGAATCCCTGGCAGAGGGACATACAACCTCTGCTTAAAAACCTCCAAGGAAGGAGAGCCCAGCACCTCTCGGGGGAGTCTGTTCCACTGCCGAACAGCTCTTCCTGTCTTCCTAACGCTTAGTCGGAATCTACTTTCTTGCCATTTGAATCCACTGGTTCAGGCTGCAACCTCTGGAGTGGCTGCAAACCAGCTTGCTGCATCTTCCATGGGGCAGGCCGTGAGATATTTGGAGACGGCTATCAGGTTACCTCTCAGGTGCAGCTTGGGCAGTTCTCCAGGAAGGAGCCAGGTGGGTCCTCTGCATTGAGCTAAGCCAAAATGCATTCATAGAATTGTAGAGTTGGAAGGGACCCCCAAGGGTCATCCAGTCCAACCCCCTGCAACTCAGGAATCACAACTAATGGCTGAGATCACTGGCATGTGGCAACATTAGAGGACAGAATGTTAATGGAGGCCTGCCTATCTACATGCCCAGCAGGGCTGGAAAATGACTTCTTTTAGCCACAAGTTTTAAGCCCCGAGGAAGCCAGGCACCTAGGATTCCGTCTCCCTCCCCAGGCTGTGGAAATGAAAGCACACCTCCACAGGCAGACACAAAGGCCCACTGCACATGCGACCGAGTAATCCCAGCAGCAGAAAAAGCCGGCAGCTGGCCATGTTTCAATGGTGAGGTAACAGGCTCTTTGTGGAGAATGGGCTGAGAAGCACAGCGCATGGCCTCTTCTCAAAATTCAGGGACAGCACTGCACACACATCAAGAGGTAGGGCAGACAGGGCCCAGCAAAAACAATACAAAAGGAAAGCGCAATGGGGAGCGAAGAGGAAAGCAAGCTTTCAAGCAGCATCACACACTTTGCAATTTTGGAAGGTCCTAATAAATAAACACTTAATTAGCAACCTTTAATTAATTAAAACATTTTGGTCAATTGATGGAGGGAAGAGATTGTTCCTGGCAACCTTGAAATTTTTTAAGATATTGTTTTTTACTGTTTTGTTGTTCATTTGGGGAGCAAATAAATAAATAAATAAATAAATAAATAAATAAATAAATAATGGTGATTGTAATTGATAATCATAATTCTCCCCTGGTTAATTGGAGCCACTGTGGCATAATCAGGCAGAATTGTGGAGACCCGAGTTCGAATCCTGCCTCAGCCATGAATCTCACTGGGAAAGCCTTGGGCCAGTTTCTACCTATTGTAACTGGGTTTTATTAAATAAAATATTTGCCAATGCTACGTGCATTTGGTATCCTGGGTGCAAGATGGAAAAGCACGATAAATAAATCTTTTAAAATAAATCAAATACGTGTGATGTCTTGTTGCCCCGCTGGGGAAATAAGTCATAAAACGGCTGATTTGGAATGTGTCATCATTCTTTGCTGCATCTTGGCCGACAAACAGTTTTGGCAAAGGCTGCTGCTGGCAACGTCCAAGGCAGCTTTGGGATAGGGAGGAATGGGGCTTTCAGTGGACCCCAAGCACCTCCAGTTTCAGAAATGGGGCGCTCACCCCGTGATTCGGAGGACAAAGCTGCTGCTAATGTTACAGCTTCTGAAGGCAGGCATCTTTCTACAGTTGCAAACCCAGAGCTGCCAATTCACTCGGCAGAAATGCTGGAGGAGAGAGAAATCCATTCAATTAAGTCGCCGGGCACCTCGAGAGCTACGCCTGCCTCTTCACAAAGCCCAGAAATAGGCTTCCAGTTGGAAGGGATTCCCCTTGGGGTTCAGGGGCGCTCCTTTTAACTGCAGTCCCTGCAGCCACCTCTGAACTCACAGCAAGCCCCTCTCCCCAGAGGAGAGCATCAAGAAATGCGAAGAGAAGCGCTCCCAGGGCTGTGGGTGGGCAAAGCTTTTGAGCAGCGCAGCTTAGCAAAACAAGAGAGCTGCTGAGCAAAAAATAACAACGGGAGAAAATATGCAGAGAGCTGATGAGCAAAAAGATGGGTGCGATATAAATGGGAAGGAAGGCCGGGTTCTGTCTCTGCTCCACCGCAGAGTGCTCTCAAGACTGGAGTCAGGAAGGAAGGCGCACTTCTAAGATTCCTGCCCCCAGCTTGAACAGGGACTTGCAGAAAACAGAGAATAAAGACTCCCTTCCGAGGAAAGCTAGGCTGGCTCCCTCCTTGCTGTCCTTCCCCTGGCAGTTTTATTTCAACAGGCCTTTAGGGACTAGCTGTTTTTTAAAGGAATTTTAACAAAGGTGTTTTTTTTATTATTATAGATTTTATTATCTGTATGTTTACAGGTTTGTTTCTATATTGCTTGAATTTATTACCGGTAGTGGTTACTTATATATTTAGCTTTTTGTATTTTATCTGTCTTGTTTTAATGTGTGTAAGCCGCCTTCGGCTCGCCTAAGAAAAATGTTTTCTGAGAATGCATTGCGTTTGGCTAGCAGGACCTGCTTGTGTGTATGTGAACATGCTCTGATTCAGCCTTGACTCACACAGCCTCAGCTCCACAGGAAAGAGATTACTGGAAAAACACAGCTTTCCCGTTCTGCACAGAACGCAACCTGACAGCATCACTTTTGCCTAATGAAAGAAAGGCCCCGAGTATTTCAGCTTAGTGGAATCAGAAGTCAGAGCCAAGAGCAATCAGGCTTACATGTTTAAGCATGTCCAAGTCAAGACGTTTCCCCTGGGAAACGGCCCTTCAAGCAGCAAAAGGAGGGATGAGAAAGTCCTAAATGCACTGGGAGGGGGGAGAGGAAGACTCAAAAGGCGCATCTCCCTTGAGAAGACGCTACACCTAGATGTAGGCTGTGAACACCCGCTGGGCAGGGCAGGGAAATCCCATGCTTCCAAAGACAACAGTTGAGATCCCCAGCTCTACAAAGAAAAGGGCTCAACTTTCACTGCACGCCTTGAAAGCAGTGCAGGGCCTGGCTCTTTCTGCAGCTCCAGATTAAAAATTAATGGTTTTCCCGCACAAATACCTATTTCCAGTGCCATTTTCTGGAAAAAGAGGTGTCGGAACTCACCATGAACACCTCCCTCATTCTCTTGGAATGGCAATGGCGCCCACCTGGCAGGTGCCGGAACTGAGTTCCAGCGAGTTCAGGCTGAAGAACAGCCCTTTCTATATCCGTTAAAAGAGCATCGGAAAGCAACTGCAGTAGTCCAGGCCTTAAGGGAAAAGAGGGGGAGGAAGGTTCTTAATCTGAGTTTTCAGAGATGTGGCTTGTTTCTTCAAGAGCTCTAGGGAGGATTTCTTTCTAAGCAGCTCTGCTCATGAGAAATCCTCCAAACATAGTTTGGAAAAGAAAAAGACACCCTTCAGGTAGTCGCTTTTCATTCTGCTAACTTGGCCAGGGCCTCACCAGCTCATAACAATTTTGGTGAAGCTGGCAGTGTGCTTAAAAATTGACACAGAAGTGCAGTGCCTCGCACTCAAACGTTAAACACATATAATTGGAATTAACGCCACTTACTGAGTGGAACTTCCAAGGGTGGTGCTTAGAAACCACAAGGCAAAAACTTACATATGGAAATGGGCAACGGATGCAAAATGCAGCTGCCCAAAGGCAACTCACCCATTAGAGGTGGAGGAGACGTATCTCTTTCAAGAAGCAGCTTCCGGTTTCCCCCTGGGAGCAATTAGCTTCCCTTTTAAACATCAGGAGTATGATGTTAGTGGTTAGAGAATTGAACCAGGACCTGGGACACCAGGGTTACTGACCTTGGAGTATTCAGAAACTCTTTTTAGCCCTCCATCTATTTTCTCGACACCGTGCAAAGGCCTCCTTTGCTCCTCTAAGCTTTTCATCTTATTTATTGCACATTAAATGGAAGAGCACCTGCAGCCATTTTCCCACGCCTCCTTTGACAATGTGTTGAAGTAAAGAAGCATCGTTTCGGAATAAAGCTTAAGAGAAGGAAGGTTAAGTAAGGGAAGCCCCCTGTGCTGCAGGAGGCAGGAATGTGCAGTTGGCTCTCAGGCTCAGCTTCTACACACACACACACACACACACACACACACACACACACACACACACAGGGCCTCCTCGTGCTCTCCATTTTCAAGACGAGCAGCAGGAGGACAAATGCCGCCTCTCAAAGAGTAGCTGGGCTACGACTGCCCTAAAGCTGGAGGGAGCAGGTGGAAGGATTCAGTAAGAAAGTCCCAGAGCTTAAAGGCGGCTTGGCATTTTCCATCTTCTTTTTGCTCCAAAAGACAAGCAGAGAGCGGCCCAACAGAAAGCTTCCCCTGTTTCTGTGTCTCATTCATCTCTAAGCGTATGGAATTGTTATGAGAGGGGCAGGAAGGGAGAGGAGGTTGTTGCCCTTTGCTGGTTTTAAACCAAGCCATCATCTCCCCCGTTTTTGCCAGGAACTTCTTGGCTAATTTGCAGGGGGTGTGGGGAGAGTATAGCAGTCAGAAGGGGGAGGCTGGGTGGTGGCAGGTGTCCTCTGGTGAGACTCAGAGAATTCCTAAAATGGTGGAGTTGGGAAGTACCTCTCAGGCTCATCTAGTCCAACCCCCCACATTGCATTGGGTTCTGGACTGACGGAGGTTTTGCTGAGCATAATCTTTGTATGGTTCGTAAGAGCAGCCTGCTGGATCAGGCCAATGGCTCATCTAGTCCAGCATCCTGTTCTCATTGCGGCCGACCAGATGCTCCAAAGAGAAATCCACAAGCAGGACCTGAGCACCAGAGCCCTCTCCCCTCCTGCGATTTCCAGCAACTGGGATTCAGAAGCATGGCTGCCTCCAGCTATGGAGACAGAGCACAGCCCCCCCCCCCCCGGCTAGTACCCAATTATAGCCCTCTCCTCCTCCCTTAATTCGCATAGTCCTCTTTTAAAGCCACCTAGGTTGCTGGCCATTACTGCTTCCTGTGGTACAGGTGGAGGTGGCCAAGAGCTTCAGTCTAATGTCAGCTTCCCCAACCTGGTGCCCTCCAGATGGTCAGGCTGGCTAGGGCCGATGGGAGTTGTAGTCCAAGACACCTCCTGCCCAAGATGACTGTGTCACCTCTTGCTGGATTTATTAAATTTGCATATGGCTCTTCATCCAAAGACCACAGGGCACTTTACAATGTAAGAGTTTAGATTTTAGATGCCGGGTCCCCCCAAACATATGTACAGTAAGTGGAGTGGGAAGGTCAGGAGAGGGACCGGAGACTGAGAGAGTGGGGTGCCTTTTGCTGTGCCCTCACCTCGTCGCTCTCCTCCACGTCGACATCGCCATTGGCATCGTCATCCATCTGCTTGTGGATGTTGAGGACGGCCTCGAAGCTGAGCTGCTCATCTTCGTTTTGGCACAAGGCCTGGTCGATGCGGCAGAATTCTGTGGGGAGGGAGGATAAAAACAAAAAGGGTTAAGTCACGCCCCAACAGGTGGCATTTTGCCTTGCCATTTCTTCAGACAGGTGGGAGGGGAAATGATATTGGCCTTTGGAGACAATTGAGCACAATTGGGCTTCGTTTCTGGATGAAGAGTGGTGTGTCAATCTAGCCGGGACATGTGACAGCCCGATAGCTAACCTCTAATCCAGGGGTCAGCAAACTTTTTCAGCAGGGGGTCAGTCCACTGTCCCTCAGACCTTGTGGGAGGCCAGACTAGATTTTTGGGGGGAGGGGAAATGAATGAATTCCTATGCCCCTCAAACAACCCAGATATGCATTTTTTTAAAAAGCACACATTCTACTCATGTAGATTCCCAGACCGTCTGCGGGCTGGATTTAGAAGGCGATTGGGCCGGATCTGGCCCCCGGGCCTTAGTTTGCCTACCCATGATCTAATCCAGTGCATAAGGCCCAATTCCCCCCTTGACAGTCACTTGGGACACAGCCTTTCAATCGGTGGGAGAAACAGGAAGAAGAATGCTTGCTCCATCAAGCTGTGTTGGAGGCCCCACTCCACCAGACACCTCCTCATAGCTGTCAACTTCCGGATTGGAAAATAAGGGATCAGCGGCGGCGTGGCATCGGAAGTTGCTTCTGCACATGTCCAGACATGCGCAGAAGCGACTTCCGGTGCCAGCTCTGCCCGATTTCCGGTGCCCAGACATGGGCAAAGCGGCATCGGAAATCAGTTCTGCGCATGTCCAGACATGCGCAGAAGTGACCTCCAGTGCTGGGCTGCCCATGTCCGCATGTACGGGCACCAGAAATCGCTTCTGCACATGCCCAGGCATGCACAGAGGCAATTTCCGGCAGCACTCGGCAAGTGAGCTAGCAGCCAGCTGGGAGCCAGGACATTTACGGGGTATTTTACAATCTGGGGTTGCAGCAGGAAATGGATTTAAATTCGGGGCTTTCCCACCAAACACGGGAGGGTTGACAGCTATGCACCTCCTGCCCCCAAACTGGGCCAGATGGTCATTATTGGAACAACAGAAGTTGGTGCCCAAGTTTTTATTTTCCTCTTCCCTCCCTGTCCCCTTTCCGTTGTCTGTCATGGTTTTTCCAGGCTGTAAGTCTGTGGATAGGGACGGTCTTGCTGTATATAAGCCGTTCTGGAAATGCTACATGATTTCACTTTGGAGCAGCAGTTTCCTGCATTCCTGCAAAAGACAAGTGTTCCTAACCAAACGGGCTGGGTGTGGAGGGGTTGAGGGAATCCTTTTTTACTCCAGAAGGTAGCAAGGAAATTGCTTTAAATGCAGTTTTTTTCCTTGGTTCATTCATATGATTTTGTACAAGCTGCTCTTCACTGTCCTCACGATCCCAGAACAGGGAACAACATTAAATACAATAAAACAATATTTCGTTTAAATACAACTTAAAACAAAACAAGAAAAGACAGTACTTTACTAAAATGCTTGGATGAATAACCACATTTTTAGCTGGCAACAAAACTTCATAAATGTTGATGCCCCTTACACCTAGGAGGGGAAGGCATAGGAGCTGCTGGTATGCACTGGAGCATCGGTTTCCAGACATTTTGGGGTCACCGCCTGCTTGGTTCCACAAACTCATGTCCACTGCCCCTCCCCTATAAAAAGCATTGTTCAGAAGTGTGGTTTGCACAACCCACAAGGAAAGATAACAGCACAATAAAATTCAAAGCAATGACCATTAATTGCACAGTTCTCCACAATCCAATTAAAACTACCAGTATTTAGTTTAATTAATTCAACAAAGCTGATGAGCTTGATCCAGTGGTTTCAGCGCTATTGAGTTCGAAGCAAGTCAAACCGTTACACAGATTAGGGAAAACCTCCAGTGGCTGTAATTCAAGCAAGAGAACGCATTTTGGTGCCGAATTTTGCACCAGACGGCAGCCACGGAAACCTCCAGACCGCCTGCTCAAAGGCCGGAAAAGCCTTGCCCTCATTATAGGGACATCACACACCTTGTGCAGACAGACAAGAATGTAAAAGACCTGTCAAGAACTCAAAAATGGGGTCAAGGAAAGAGCAAAGGGGATAGCCCTTACGCGAAAGGTGAACAATGACACTAAGCCTCTTGACAGCACCAACAACAGAGGATTGTGTATTTCTGGCATTCCCAGACCACCATCACCCCACCTGCCCTCAAATCCAATATCAAGGTGTCTAATCACTACAGATCTAAACAAGGGAGCTCTCCTCAGGTTTCAAACGTGGACTTCTCCTGCCCTGCCCTGCTCCCTCCGTGCATCGCTTAAATGTGTGCCGCTGAATATGTGCTGTTGGGTCGCAAGCCAGGAGCAAAGGATTCACGAAGAAGGGGGAACCGGCAGGCTGCGATATGGAGCAAGTTTCAAAAGCTAAAGGAGGCCTGATGAGTCAGAGGACTGCAGAGAGCGGTAACTTTCTCCAAGCGCAGGTGTCTGCCCAGGACATGCTCAGCCGGCTGACACACACACATCACAGCCCCAGAGGATTTGCTCATGCTTTGCTTGGAATTGCAGGTGTCTATATAAAAGCAGTGGGTGGGTGGGGAGCCAGGAAGGAGGGGGGGGGGAGTTGGGTGCACTGTCAAGAAAACAGCAGAGCAAGCTTGTTTTCTGCTGCTCCAGAGGAGAGGACCTGACCAATGGATTCAAAGGACAAGAAAGGAGATTCCAGCTAAACATTTAGAAACTTTCTGATTGTAAAAGCTGATCGAGCATGGAACGGGCTCTCTTGGAAAGTGGTGGGCTTTCCTTTTGATGACTCTCCCAGCCCTCCAGCCACTGGTACAGCTCAAGGGAGCAAGTTCCAATCCCAGTTCCCTGCAATGTGCCCCCTCGCAGTCAGAGACTCCTAAGATGCACCCCCCTATTCATTCAGCCGGCTTCCCACAAGGAGAATTAGGCCAGCTCCCCACCCCAAGAGGGACCAGAGACACTCGGATGACTTTCAAGACACATGAGCCAAGAGTCATGAGTTTGGACTGAGAGTTTTGCTTGTTGCTCCAGTTTCACACATCGCACACAGTGTAGGGCAGACCTACCCTATAGCCCAGCATTCTCCTCACCGCTACCCATCATGGCAGTCTGCCCTCACAGGGTAGTTATGTGATGACGGCATCTTGTTTATCTTGTTAACCTAGATTCTCGTGCCTTTAAAAACGGCGAGACAAGACTAACTGTAGCACCCTATGGGCAAGTCGTTCCGCTTTCTGTACTTGTACCCAAGTACAACACCCCTGCAAGTCCCATCAGGCACGAGGAATTTGAAGCATCCTTAGGCAGGAAACTCACCTGTTCCTCCCTTTCCCCACCATGGCTGCCAGGAGTGAACAAAGCAGCAGGTCTACCTGTCGCTAGGGCTGGGCGATATATTGATATATCATCCAAAACCAGTTAGAAAGTCCCTATCGTGGTATCAGTTTCGTAATTTTCGACCTGGCAATATATCACAAATCGTGAATGTATTTGTGTGCTATGCAAAAACCACAATGTGGGGGAAACCATGAAGCCAGCCAATGCTTCTCTTGATTCCTGCAGCCGCTGCTGACTCTACAGGCCCAGTTCGCTACTGCCTCATGCAGGGGGCAGAAAATCACAAGAGCCAGCCAATACATAGCTCCATCCTCATTTCAGACATTGTGATATATCGGTATATTGTGATGTTTAGCTGGTGATATATCACAATGCTGGAAACCATATTACCGCCGAGCACTACCTGTCGCGCCATTATTAAAGGCACGATGACCCAATGTAGGTGGGGAATGGGGTGGCAACTATAGAGGAAGCAGGTGCAATGGGGGGAAAGGGGGGGGAACCTGGCAGGTATCCATTATTTTATTTATTTTTTAAAATGCACAGCGCCGTATCATAAAAATATATCAAATCGGTTTACAGCAATAAAAACAAAATCATACAGTAAAAGCATTTGGGGACCCATTTCTTCAGTTTTTTTACCATCTGTTTGTATGGTGCTAATGGTACGGTTCATAGAATCACAGAACTGTAGCGCTGGAAGTGATCCCAAGGGTCATCTAGTCCAACCCCCTGCAATGCAGGAATCACAGCTCAATAATCCTCGACAGCTGGGCATCTAACCCTCTTTGAAATCCTCTACCGCCTTCTGAGGGAGCCCGTTCTTCGGTTAAGTTCTTCCTAGTGTTTAGCTGAAATCCCCTTTCTTGTCATTTGGATCCACTGGTTCAGGTCCTCCCCTCTAGAGCAGCAGAAAACAAGCTTGCCCCACCTTCCATGTTGTAAAGCCTTTTCTTTTCAACGTGGCTTATTGTGTGGAGGTGGGAGTTTTATTGTGCTGGCTGCTTTCATTGTCCCTTTTTCTTATTCTCTCCCTTTGACCGTTGTTGCAGCTGGAGAATTGCTGCTGCTTTTCCTACTGCTGTTTCGCTGTTTGATTGTTTTTTGTAAACTGTGTTGTTAAAAAATTTAATTTATGGTTTGGCTGTGTCATTGGCCACTGTGGTTTAAAACAAATAAATAAGCGGGAAGAACAGCTGAGAGCAGAGATCATTTCCAGTGGCTGCCTTGCACTTGAGGAACCTCCGTGCAGGAATTATTCAAAAGCAGCGTGGGATCCTTCTATCTGGGGGCGTGCTGCCTTGCTATTGCGGTTCACATCTGTACAGTTACAAAACCACCACTCAGGCAGACTAGAAATCTAACAGACACGGGTGCATACCGTGAAAGGCTGAAACCAACCCATCTTTCAATGACTTTTTAACCATCCTGACTGTCAGCAAAGAGGCAGAATGAGCAACAGTCTTAAGAAAGGGCTGAGCAACAGTTAAGTGACCCCCATGGAAGTGGACCAAGTCTCTGGGGGGGGGGCTCCCCACCCATTCCGTAGCACCCCAGGGCAGCCAGGCACCATACTGTTGTCACACAGGCTCACATGGCAACTATCAATGCCATCAAAACATTATGTGCCCATTATTCAAATTTCTTCTCCTTAGCTGGGGCACAATCCATGGTTGCACAACGCCTAGCGTTTCCTTTCCGGCCTACTAGTTTCAGATGGATTTTGTCCTCAGAGTCTCAAATTGCAGGCGGTCTTAATTATCTTTATCAGCACTCAAAAAGGGCTGCTTTAAATCCTTCAGGGCCAGCTATCCCAAGAGGTTACTTCAGAATAATAAAAGGAGGCCGGGAGGAAGCAGCCTAGCTTGGGCTGAAGTGCCACCCTTTGTGCCTTGGTTTATTCATTCTGGAAAGGCAGCCAAGAGGGAAACTTATCACAAAAAGTTAAAACTTGTTACAGAATCCCAGAAAAACAAAGTGAGGTAGAAGGGGGTGGGGAGAGAGCAAACATTTTATTTTGATTATTTCCAAGAAGGGCACACAAAAATGCTAAGCTTTTTGCAGGGGATGGAGTCTTCAATTTATCTGCGCTCTAATGTGCACCTGTGTATTAAGGCAGAATCTCCTGGAGGTAGAATCACAGAACTAAATCATAGAACCACAACTAAGAGCACCCGTGCAAAAACAGGTGCGGCTCCATGGGAATTAAAAACCTGCACCCCAAATTCTCTAGGCATGCCTTGAGAGCTGTTGCACCCCCAAGCAGCTCTCAAGGCATGCGCCACTCACTCCTTATTTATAAAAAATATCTGCATACCACTGTGCGATTTAAAAAAATAATACACCAAAGCAGTTTACAGCAATAAAACCATACACTAAAAGCCATAAAGAGAGTTAAAAACACACATCATTTTAGCATTGTGTATTCTTAATTGCCTGCAGAGGTCTGGTAGAATAAAAAAGTTTTCAGCAGGCATTTAGAAGTTGGCACAAAAGGCACCTGCTGAATATCTGAAATGAATTTCAATAGGGACAAATGTAAGGTTCTGCACTTAGGCAGGAAGAACCAGATGCACAAATATTAGATGAGGGACACCTGACTTGCCAGTAGTACATGTGGAAAAAATCCAGGGGTCTTAGAAGACCACAAGCTGAACATGAGTTGACAATGTGATGCAGCTGCAAAAGAGGCTAACACTATTCTAGGCTGCATCAACAGAAGTCTAGGGTCCAGTTCAAGGGAAGTCATAGTCCCACTCACTTCTGCCTTGGTCAGATCACACCTGGAATACTGTGTCCAGTTCTGGGCACCAAAATTGAAGAAGAATGTTGACAAGCTGGAAGATGTGCAGAGGAGGGTCTGGAAACCAAGCCTTACGAGAAACTGTGGAAGGAGCTGGGTATGTTTAGCCTGGAAAAGAGACTGAGAGGAGATAGGATAGCCATCTTTACATATCAATGGGGCTGTCACATGGAAAAGGGAGAAAGCTTGTTTTCTGCTGGTCCAGATGGCAAGACCCAAACTAGTGGATTCAAATGACAAGAAAGGAGATTCTGAATGAACATTAGAAAGAACTTTCTGACACTAAGAGCTGTTTGACAGTGGAATGGACTCCCTCGGAAGGTGGTAGACTCTCCTTGCTTGGAGGTTTTTGAGCAGAGGTTGGATAGTCATCTGTTATTGATGCTTTAGTTGAGAGACCTCTGGGTATAGGGCAATATACAAATTCAATAAATAATAAATTATAATAATAATAATGGTTGAGATTCCTGCATTGCACAAGGTCGGACTAGGTGACCCTAGGGTACCTTCCAACTCTACGATTCTATCTGAAGATGTCAGGAATTGAACAAGGGACCTTCTGCATGCAAAGCAATTGCTCTACCAGGAGCTACAGCCCCTTCCCCAACTAGGGATTTCCGGCTCAAGGCCTCCATCTGCTCTTGCACAAATGCCACTCATTTACACGCAGGGGAAGAAATCCTTGATACATCTGGAAACATGAAAGTTGAGCATATTTAATGACAAAGTATTCCATTTGGCTATTTCTGCTGCAAAAGGGCCCAAGGAACTGGCTGGAAGCCATTCTAAATTAAGTAGGTAGACCGAGAGAGCACCGGGCAGCACAGAGAGTGCTTGGAGAAGCGAAGGCTCCTTGGCAGCAAAGCAGGGGAAAGGCCAAGGCAAGCACAAGAGCAATGCTCCTTTGCGGGCAACTCCCAAGAGTTTCTAGGTCCCACCTATGTTTGGGGCTCTTTAGGGACTGAGCAACCAGGGTCCCTGTCTCACTCAGTGCAGTCACATAGGCCAGTGTTCAAAACTCTCATTGTT
This sequence comes from Zootoca vivipara, assembly GCF_963506605.1. NCBI lineage: Eukaryota > Metazoa > Chordata > Lepidosauria > Squamata > Lacertidae > Zootoca > Zootoca vivipara. Next base: position 100,182,588 of record NC_083279.1, on the reverse strand, counting down.
CTAAGCGCATTTTGTGACAGGGACTTTCATTAGTGCAAGCAGTTTCTGAGCTCTGGGTGCAATACAGCGCCTAAGATTTCAGAGTAAAACTGCAGAGTGGAAGGAAAAGAGGACCTTTTTCTGCCTCCCCACTTCCAGCTACTCTCTGAATACTGGAGAAGAGACCCTCTTTAAGAATATTCGGAATATTAGAAATGAACATAATATTTTAGCTGCAGTTCATTTTCAGCTTTGTATTCTTGTCTTGTTATAAAAAAAAGTGTGCCTAGATATTCCGTTGCTGTGCCCATAACGTAGGTTTAAGGTGCCATTTAGCTCCTAGCTTTCATATCTCAGTTTCTAACACTGACGTGGGTGCACGGCCTCCAGAGGGTAAACACAGAAACAACCGAGGGTCACCAATTTAAAGGATGCAAGCTGGTTTTCTGCTGCTCCAGGAGGGAGGACCCAAACCAATGGATTCAACTTAGAAGAAAGGAGATCCTGAATAAACATTAGGAGGAACTTTCTGATGGTTGTTGTTGTTGTTGTTTAGTCGATTAGTCATGTCCGACTCTTCATGACCCCATGGACAAGAGCTGCTTAACACCTTCAGAAGGTGGTGGACTCTCCTTACTTGGAGGCTTTTAAGCAGAAGTTGAGGTGGCCACCAGTCATGGATTCTTGAGCTGTGATGTCTGCCTTTCAGGGAGTTGCAACTAGATGCCCCTTGGCTACCCTTCCAGCTCTACAATTCTGCGATTCTATTACTTCTAAGTTACAGAATCATATAATGTACCCCCAAACCTACAATGCTGCCACACACTGCGTTTGACCACCATCCCATCTCTCCCAGAGCTGTCTATTCTGACTGGCATCAACAGCTGCCCAAAGTCTCAGACCTTATCACATGGAGATGCCAGGGAATAAACCCGGGGTCCTTCTGCATGCAAGGCACGGGCTCTCCTGCCAAGCTACAGCCCCCTCCTCACTGTTTTAACGGCTGCGTGCCTTTTGGTTCCCACCCACGAAGCTCCAAAGAACGTCCCCTCCCATGTGACAACTGGGCAGTGAAAGCAGGAACAAACCACCTCGCCGTCATCTTCTGCAGAGGAAACAGAAAATGCCAGCCTTGCCCAGAGCACGCTGTGCTGACACTGGAACAACTGGAGCCTGGCCAAGGGTTTTTGCCGCGTTATCGGCAAGTGCCACTTTGCTCCAGCTCAAGCACAATCCACTTCCGTCAAAAACTCCCCGAGCTCTGAGCCTGGCAAAGCAGCTCGGCGCTGCAGGGGAGCCTTCTCTGGTGGAAACGCCAAGAAAGAAAAGGGATGGAAGGGAAGGCACGCAAGCAGGTTTAAGAGCAGAGTTATGCTTTCCTTAAATTACCCAGCCATTTCCTCCCCTTCTTCTCCCGCCCCCAGCGGTACAATTTGTATAGCCCGAAAGAACAAACACGCTAGGATCTCCACCCCCCAAGCGGCAGAATGTCATGCGCAGGACCTCCTGTACGCTGGACTGGAGAAGGGCTTTGTTTGCGCATGTAATGTTTAAGTACACAGCCACACAAAAGCAGAATGCTATGTATATACAAAGCCTGGCACCCGGCCAGATTTCCTCCCCGCTGGAGCACCCATCTCTCACCAAACACCTTCCTCCAGCTCTTTCAAACAGTTGCAATCCAGGAACCTCCAGGAATGTTTGTTTCGGCCACTAGAACTGTTAGGCAAGGAGATGGCCCTTCAGGATGACTTGAGGACACATGGCGAATTTCTACGCATAGTTCCACAGCACATAGTTAAACTGTGGAACTCGCTCCCACAGGAAGTAATGATGACCAGCAACTGGGATGAATTTATAAGAGGATAGGACAAATTAATGGAGGAGGAGAGGCCCATCGACAGCTACTTGCCATGATAGCTATCCTCTGCCTCCATGGTCAAAGGCTGCAATGTTTCTGAAAGCCAGTTGCTGGAAACTGCAGGCGGGGACAGTGGCTCTTATGCTCAGATCCTGAACTCTCTGAAGGGAGATGATAGATAACAAGAGCCATTTAAAATATATAAAAAACAGAACAGAAGAACAACAGGCAAAGAGGTGTCACGAAGATCTGCACTTCCCTGCCGAGGGTGGGATGCATTCAGTGGCGTTCTAGTGGAGGGAATAATTTGGGTCTCTTGGCAGCCTTAAACCAGGCCATCTTCTCTAGAATGACGGAGCCCCAGTTTTGCTGCCCAGAGGCAACTTCTAATGCCGTCTCCTGTCCAAACAAGAACAGCCATGCCTGAAACCTCCCCATACCAGACCATGTCTCAGAGCGTCATTATAAACCCACATCTCTTGCAGCCCCTCCTCTGGCTGCTCTTTTCTGACTCACATAACCTTTCTGTTTCAATCACCTGGCAAGCTCCGACTCCTGCAATTCCACCACAACGCAAGCCTGGGAAGACAGGGCCTGGTCACAGAACCTGGAATGTGCCCCGCGGGCTTCTGCGCCAAGCCTTTCCTCCTGTCATCCAGGGATCCGATTTCATTTCTAAAATATTTTCGGCCTGAGCTGCCCCATGTTAAATGGAGTCTTGTGAGTTCCTCTGCAAACAGGGAAGCAGGGAGCAGGCCAGCGGGGGCAAGAAGATTCAGCGCTGGAAAAGGTTCAAGAAAGGGCCACCCAAATGATCAAGGGGGTGGAGCGACACTCCCCTCCCCCCAGATGAGAAAAGGTTGTAGCATTTAGCGCTTTTTAGATTAGAGAAAAGGCAACATGATAGAAGTCTGTAAAATTATGCATGGAATGGAGAAACTGTTGTCTAGTAAGAGTTGGAAGGGATCCCAGGGGTCATCAAGTCCAACAACAAAATGATTTATTGTTGGTGACTTTGCACTACTGGAAAAGCTATCAATAAGTGGCATTGTTTATTGCTATTATTATTTTATCATTTAAATGCTGCCCATCTGACTGGGTTGCCCAAGACCACGCAGGGGAATGAAGCTGGGACCTCCTGACATATTCCATAGCCAGAACCTAGAAACAAGGACTGGGGCAAATGGGCTGGTTCTTGCTCAATCTGCAGGGAAATGCTGTATAAACACTTTTACACCTGTATGTGAGAGATGGAAAGCTAGAGGTGGGTGGAAACCGGTGGCAGGGGGAGAGACTTCAGCAGCCTTTAGTGAGTCAGCAGCTCCTGTCAGCCACAGCCCACGTAAAAAGCCAAAGCCATGAGGAGCGAATAATCATCTGAAAAGGTAACAAGAAGAAGGAAAAGTGAAGAAAGCCAAGGAACCACGTAACAGCATCTGATGAATCACTCGGGAGAAACTTGCAAAAGCAAATGCGGTTTTGCCTCTGGATCTTGGCTGAAGCTCAAACCTGGCCTCCTGTGGAACTGCAGGGGTTTTTAGGGCCTCGGGTCAAGGCAAAAGTGTGAGAGTGCTAGGTTTTAATCTGCACAGCTTCAGATGTAAGCAGCCAGACCTCCCATGAAAGCAGCTGAGGCTTAGACCTGGCAAAGTCTTATACCGCTAGACTGACCACTGATCTGATTCCATGAAAGCAAGCTCTTTGCAGCTTTACCTAATGTCTGAAGAGGATTTAGAAGAACTTAAAAGGAAACTCATTCCACCTCCACCCATATATATCACACAAGGCCACCACATTTCATTCCTCTGAGGGAAGTAACACAGTTCATAAGAGGTGCAATACTGTATCTGTCACCCTCCTGCCTTGCGATCTCAGACAGAAGGCACTACAGGAACTTGAGTGTAGCATCCACTTCAAATTTCTGCTTGTTAAAATTTTGATCAACCCAGCATGAATCCCAGAATTAGAGGACCTTTCTGGGATGCTTGTGTGAGTGCAAGCCTTAAAAACAAGTTTGTGTGAGTGTAAGTCTTAAAAACAAATTTCAATGCAAGACAAAGATTAATCTTAGCTTCCACAGTACAGTAATACCTCCACGAATGTCCGCCTCACTAGTGTCCTTTTCGGCGAACGTCCGCAGCAAACCCAGAAGTACCAGAACGGGTTTGCCACTCATGCATGCACAGAAGTGCTAAATTGTGCATGTGCAGAAGCGCAAACTGTTCCCCCCGCACATGCGCAGATGAGGCACTTTGCCCTGCTAGCAACCCGAGCTCCGGAACGGATCCCGGCCCCAAAACGAGGGACCACTGTATGCCCAAAGTGTGTAACTGTGGACCAAAAGGATTCTCAATATCTGTGCCAATAATGCCTTCTACATCCGGCATCCTATTCTCACAGTGGCCAGCCAGATGCCTGTGAGAAACCAACAAGCAGGATCTGAGCATGAGAGCCCTCTTCCCTCCTATAGTTTCCAGCAAGTGACATTCAGGAGCATTGCAGTTTCTGACCACGAAGGAAGAGCATATGCATCAGGGATAGGAGCCATCAATAGCCCTCAACTCCTCCATGAATTTTTCTAATCCTCTTTTAAAGCCATCCAGGTTGCTGGCAATCACTGCCTCCTGCGGGAGAGTGTTTCCTAATTTTAACTATGTGCTGCGTGAAGAAGTTCTTTCTTTTTCCTGTGCTGAATCTTTCAACATTCAGCTTCTAGTGTCATGAGATAGGGAGATAAACCTCTCTCCATCCACTTTCTCCATGCCAGGCATGTGGAAAGCACTGTGAGAGGTGGAAAGAAAGGGAGGGGGCTTCTAGGACAATAGCCGGAGCAGTGCATGCAAATCCCAAGGCTTCAGCCCCAAAGAAATCACACATTCTGGACACCTGTCTGCCATTACTAAATTGTTTTCTGTGGACCCCTTGAACTGCTTCATAAGATTCCACATGAACATTCAATTCTATGCACAGTTGCCAGTGTGTGGAAATACCTTGCGCTGACTAATGCTGCATTCTCTAATTGTCTGCAAGGGCACCACACTCACTGATCAGAGCAAAGCCAAAACCAACAAACAGTTATGGGGCACATGCAGAGTTCCACCTGAAGAGTGCTTCTCGGCAACGGCCGCTGAGCGCAATGCAGACTTAACCTAGGAAAAACAGACCAGCGTCTGTGCTTTGTGCTTTGACAAGAGCAGCGAGGGGAGAGGAGCCCTAAGGTCAACAAAGCCCAGCCCACAGGCTTGCCCATATACATTCCTTGGATTGTTCAAAATATTTTCACCTTTTCTGCAGGGTAATCTGCCCACCGGTCAAAACAATGGCAGCTGCTTAGAAAAGTGTTAGCCGGGCCTGGGCTGCAGCTCAGCTGCGTGCGGAAAGTCTCCCCGCTGGCATCTCACGTAGGGCTGGGAAAGAGGACTGCCAGTCAGAGTTGACAATACTGAGCTGAATGAACCAGTTGCCAGACTTGCTAAAAGGCAGCTGCCAATGCAAGGGTGAGAAAGTGCCAGGCCCCTGGCAGAAGGGCATTTCTTCCGCACTGTGGATCCCAACACACGCATGAAAACCCCCTGCCCGCCAAAATCCCACAGACACATAAACCTTGAGCCAGTCACTGCCTCTCAGCCACAACACAGGGCTGTTGTGGGGATTAAAAGAGGAGGGGGACTGAAGCTGTCAAGTGGGCATTCATGAGGGTAAGGGGATCTCGCAGCTAAACTTATCCCAAGTTGTTAAGGGCTTTGCATGCTACTAGCAACACCTTGAACCTGGACCGGTAGCAAATCAGCAAGAATAGTGCAAAGAGCAATGCAAAACTGGTTCATTTAAGTACATGTGGGGGCCAGAATTACACCTTGCTAATAAACAGTTCTGTTTCCGAACTGATTACTAGAGCACTGGGCTGGGGAGTGTTCCTAATCTTGTCCATGCGTTTCAGGGTATCCCACTTTGATTTGTCAGAATACAATTTGCATTTATTAAAAGAATTGTCTTCCTTGGCTGTGTACTCTGAGCCTAACTCATTGGGCCTTGGAAGGGGCAGGATTCTAACTGATTAATTAATCTAATTGAGTCAGGCAACTTATCTCAATTTTGCCCACTTTGTGCTACCCGTTTCACTTCCTGGTTCTCATGCTCCAGTTAATATCATCTAGCTAAAAACAGCAGGAGCTGGGGCTCAAAAGCATTTAGAGGTGGACAAAGGGTTCCAGCTTTCTCAAAACAGAACAAATGCAAGGGCTGCAAGGGACCACTTTCAACCGAGAAACAAAACGACGGGTATGAATCCATTCTTGCTTGTGGCAGCCGTTGTTCCTTTGCTCTTCTTAGGAGTCGCACCCTAGGCTTGAACCCTTTGGACTTCCCACCTCGAAAGAGCGCATTAGCCTACCCGGCAGAGCCCAGCTACGAAAGGAGGGTGGCCTAGCACACATTCCTGGAAATGAGTATTGTTGGCCAAACACTTTCTGGCCACACCAACAGAGCCATTTCCTCACAGGCGGACTGGCCGGAAACTCTTTTTTTTAATAGTATTTATAGTTCTGCATTTATGGGAAGATTTATATAGATCTATTCATAGCCCAACACAAAAACTATGCAGTCTCTCCAGCTCTGCTTTAGCAGAGGCAGAAAGTCTCTCTCTCTCTCTCTTTGCAAGCATATAAAAATATAACATCTGAGGACTCCCCAGCTGAGGGCATCAGACAGCCCTCTCCTATTCCCCCTCCTCTGCATGTCTTCCGGGTGCTTGCCCTGTCCCTTCTACAGGTCTCAAACAAAGCACCGCAACCCAGAAAACCAGACTGTGCAACTTGCAACCCACCAAGAGAAATGCAGCTAGCTGGTGGAACCCCCTGCAGCTTCGCAAACCTGGCGCTGTCACTGTTTGTCTGGGGGCTGCAAAATAGGAGGGCTCAGGTCACAGTTCATGGATGGTGAGGTGCCTTGTTGGACTTGGTGAGTTATACGTTGGGCCTGGTAGATCTGAACAAAATAGAGGCCAGAAAAACCCTGTGAACAGTCATGATTGTGCCCAATGGGTTGCTCACCAAGTATTTCTCAACGGCACAAACCCTTCTTGCCAAGCAGCACAATAAGAACATAAGAAGGGCCTGCTGGATCAGGCCAATGGCCCATCTAGTCCAGTATCCTGTTCTCACAAAGGCTGACCAGCTGCCCCAAAGGGAAATCCGCAAGCAGGATCCAAGCAGGATCTCCCCTCCTGTGGTTTCTGGCAACCAGGATACAGAGGCATTGCTACCTCCAACTCCGGAGGCAGAGCGTGGGTGTCATGGCTAGTAGTGTTTGATAGCCCTCTCCTCCTCCATGCATTCATGTAATCCTTTTTTTTAAAGCCACCCAAGTTGGTAGCTACCACTGGCTCCTGTGGGAGTGAGTTCCATAGTTTATCTATGTGCTGCATGAAGAAGGACTTCCTTTTATTTGTCCTGAATCTTCCAACATTCAGCTTCATAGGACGTCCACAGGTCCTAGTGTTATAAGAGGGAGAGAACTAAAGCTTTTCTCTACCTGCTTCTGCCATGCAATGCATAATTTTATAAAGTTTTATTATTCCACCTCTTTACTCATCTTTTCTCTAAACCAATAAGTCCTGAACGCTGCAACCTTTCTTCAGATGTAAATTTCCTCAGGAGGAATGTCACCACTTTCTGTGCAGTCCCTCTCTTGCTAGATGAACTCATGAGGCAGTGAAGTCCATCAAAGAGGGCTTGTGGCCCCCTTAACTTGCCAGGGGGTCAGCTCCTCAAGCCCCACAACTTCCAGCCCTTACTAAGTCAGCTGCTTGAATGGGACAGCCTGGGAATCATAGAAGAAAGTAATTATTTCTGAAGAAGAATCATAGAATCATAGAGTTGGAAGAGACCACAAGGGCCATCCAGTCCAACCCCCTGCCAAGCAGGAAACACCATCAAAGCATTCTTGACATATGCCTGTCAAGCCTCTACTTAAAGACCTCCAAAGAAGGAGACTCCACCACACTCCTTGGCAGCAAATTCCACTGCTTAACAGCTCTTACTGTCAGGAAGTTTTCCCTAATGTTTAGGTGGAATCTTCTTTCTTGTAGCTTGAATCCATTGCTCCGTGTCCGCTTCTCTGGAGCAGCAGAAAACAACATTTTGCCCTCCTCTATATGACATCCTTTTATATATTTGAACATGGCTATCATATCACCCCTTAACCTTCTCTTCTCCAGGCTAAACATACCCAGCTCCCTAAGCCGTTCCTCATAAGACATCATAAGGAAGAGAGTATCGCAGCAATCAATACAGGTAAGGTAAATGAAAAGGACCCCTGGATGGTTAAGTCCAGTCAAGTTGCGGCCGCTCATCCCGCTTTCAGGCCGAGGGAGCCAGCGTTTGTCCACAGACAGCTTTCCGGGTCACGTGGTCAGCATGACTAAACTGCTTCTGGCGCAACAGGACACTGTGACAGAAGCCAGAGCGCACGGAAATACTGTCTACCTTTCCACCACAGCAGTACCTTTCTACTTGAACTGGTATGCTTTCGAACTGCTAGGTTGGCAGAAGTTGGAATCAATATGCAGCGGGTGCAGCCAGTTTTCTACTTTGCCAGCACCTTTTGAGGTGCACCGCATTTTGCAGTCTCTTCTGATGGTCTTAGCATATGGCACATAGCCTGCGCCTTTAAAGTGAAGAGAGGCAAAGACGAACCGCGGGAACCAACTGGATGCTATTTGAACAATACACACTTTTGCTGTCAGCCAGTAATAAACTCTCTGGGTGAAACTCCTGCCAGAATTCACCACTCAAGGTGCCTTGGGGCAAGGGTCTGAAGACTAATAAAATTTCCATACACATCTGTAAAATAAGTGTGATATGACAACCTCCAAACCCTGAGCTGGAAGACAGCTGAATTATGAAGAAGCCATGAGGTGATCACCTTGAACTTTGAGGAATGGGAAGAGGGACATTTTGAATGAGGACGGCCAGGAGGCGTGTCTGCCCACACAAAGCAAGCACCAGGCTTTTGTTTTCATTGCAAACTACCTTGGGTGCGGCCCTGGATGAAAGGCAGCCTATAAATAGAGTAATGAAACTAAAAATATCCTGTGTGGCTCTGATCTTTAGCTTAGAATGAAAGCAAAGGAAGGAGGGCAAAATCCAAGGAGGGCATGACAAGATCGTGCAGGTGCAAAGGAACAGGCCTTGGTCTTGCCACAGCCCGTGTTATGAGAAGAGGTTGCCATGCTAAGGGGCAGGAGGAGGAGAGAGACCCAGGCGCCCAAGAAAGCAAGCAGATCAGCCAGGCAGCTACACGGTGGCAGTGATGCTCTGCTCTGTGAAAAAGTCTACCTTTCCAGACCCACCCCAATAAGAATAATAGAACTGTTGTTGTTGTTGTTTAGTCGTGTCCGACTCTTCATGATAATAATAATAATAATGACCCCATGGGCCAGAGCACGCCAGGGCCACGTAAATTTTATAATTGGCTATGTGATTGATTTGTATTTGAATTGGCATTGTAATTTGGTATTGATAAAATATGGCTTATATTGCACTTTTGTAAATTGAAAATGAATAAAAATCAATTAACAACAACAAAAAGAATCATAGAACTGTAGACTTGGAAGGGACCCCAGGGGTCCCCTGGTCCAACTCTCTGCAAGGCAGGGATCTCAGCAAAAGAAGCCCTGGCAAATGGGCCCCCAATCTCTGTTTTAAAACCTCAAATGAAGGAGAGTTCACCATCTTCCTTCCGCTGAGAGTCTGTTCCACTGTCAAACAGCTCTTACCCTCAGAAAGTTCCTCCCAATGTTTTCTTGTCATTTCATAGACTCATAGAGCTGAAAGGGACCCCCGAGGGCCATCTAGTCCAACCCCCTGCAATGCAGGGATCTCAACGAAAGCATCCACAGCAGACGGCCATCTATCCTCTGCTTAAAACCCTCCAAGGAAAGAAAGTACACCACCTCCACTGCTGAATAGCTCTTACTGTCAGAAAGTTTGAATTAAGAGCTTCTTTGCAAGCTGCAGGCTGCCTGCAAGGATACTTGGACTGTAAGCCTATAACCTCACTACATGCAGTTCGAGTTCGGAGTTCAAACTCAGAACAAAAGGGAGAAACGTGCTGAGAGGAAGGCACGCTTGGAAAACCCACACTGTGATCCACTCCTGCCCGGAAACCTACCGTATACCCCCAGAATTGGCCTCCACAGTCCCTTACAGACTCTCTGTTAAAACTGTGTTTATGGAAGACCATCTTCCTCGGCTACGAGGGATCGCCAAAGAGACTGCATGCACAAAACAGGTTCCGCTTGCATGCAAAGACAGACAGAGTCCAGGCCTGCTGCATCCCCAAGCTAAGAGGCACATGAGATGGGCATTAGTTGTGCTGTATCATCACAAATGAGGGGTGGGTCAGAGTGAAGCTCCAGGATTTTACCGCTCCCAGAAGCTGCCTGGGTTGCCAGCAGCAGTAAGTCCCACCTGCCTCACTTCATCGGAGCTACTTTCCCCAGCTCAATTCATTTACTCTCTGACCTGCTCTTTCCACTTGGCCGTGACCGGGTCCCCCTGTGCTGAACTGCACATAAAAACGAGCACACCAACTAGGATTTCATCCCAAATGGCAATCAAAAGATTCACGGTGCTATGGTAGCCCCACCTGCAGTGACCAGGATCCTTTGTGCAAGGAACTGAAAGTATGAAACACATCTGCACACAAAAAGCACCTGGAATCCAACCCTCCTGGATTAAGACATCTACACCCAAAGGTGGCAGAGGCAGCTGTAGTTTAAAGCCATGCTCAATGGCTCACCGCCCTCTTAGCGACTTAGGATTCTCTCTGGTGGAGAGCTTAGAGCTTTCCAAACTAAGATATCTTTCCCCTCGCGTACAGGGCTAGCTGCCCACAACAGCACCACAACACGATTATACAACTGTCAAAGCATTTGGGGAATCTTTGCCGATTACAGGCACTACACAAAAAGAAAAACATTCGCTATCATAGAAGGCCATAAAAGAATTAACATCAGATGTACACGCAGAGTGCATGTACATTTTAAAAGAAAAACCAACTCTGGAACGCAGGAAAATATGCCTTTAATCAGATTTCAGCACACCCTGGCATTTCTCTGTCATCTGATCTCCGAACAGTTTACAAGAACACTGATTAGTTTATAAAGACTTTGTGCATCTCCAGGACTCACATGCCCTTCTCCTCCCCCTTGGCTCTTGCAAGCCTAAAAGTGATTACTTAATGCCCCACTCATCTGTGATTCCCAGCAACCAGAATTCACAAGGAATCTGGCCTCTGACAGCGGAGGCAAAACGTAGCCATGAATCTGCTTAATCCTTTTTTCAAGCCACCCTGGTTGGGAGCCACCACGGCTTCTTGTAGGAGGGAGTTTCACAGTTTGCCGATGTGCTTTATTTATCTCCCATCACTTTGATAATTCCCTAATGCCATTTCTTTTCTCAAATGTTGTAAAAAGTTAAGGAAAAAATGGCACCACACTAATACATACAGGGAAATAATAAGTTCCCTTAAATATGCTCAGGAATGATCTACAAATTTGACAAATTCCTCCTCCCAATGGTTAACGGGGCCCTAGTAGAGTTGTAAAGTTTTTTATACAGATCAGTTACATTTGTTATGAGACATCTCATCATACTTCCCTTGATCTAGGAGTATAGCATCTAGATCTAGGGAAGTAATAGTACCACTGTATTCTGCTCTGGTCAGACCTCACCTGGAGTACTGTGTCCAGTTCTGGGCACCACAGTTCAAGAAGGATATTGACAAGCTGGAACGTGTCCAGAAGAGGGCAACCAAAATGGTCAAAGGCCTGGAAACGATGCCTTATGAGGAACGGCTTAGAGAGCTGGGTATGTTTAGCCTAGAGAAGAGAAGGTTAAGGGGTGATATGATAGCCATGTTCAAATATATTAAAGGATGTCATATAGAGGAGGGAGAAAGGTTGTTTTCTGCTGCTCCAGAGAAGCGGACACGGAGCAATGGATTCAAACTACAAGAAAGAAGATTCCACCTCAACATTAGGAAGAACTTCCTGACAGTAAGAGCTGTCCGGCAGTGGAATTTGCTACCAAGGAGTGTGGTGGAGTCTCCTTCTTTGGAGGTCTTTAAGCAGAGGCATGACAGGCATATGTCAAGAATGCTTTGATGGTGTTTCTTGCTTGGCAGGGGGTTGGACTGGATGGCCCTTGTGGTCTCTTCCAACTCTACAATTCTATGATTCTATGATCTGTGTTTAATACAGTATAAGAAGTGAAGGGAGAGGAGGGGTGGTGGCGAAATTTTACTCTTTTTTTTTTTAGAGGGTTAGGTTTTAGACCACGGGTGTCAAACACAAGGCCCGGGGGCCAAATCCGGCCCGCCAGACCTCGTCATGTGGCCCGCCGAGCGCCCCAGCCAGCAGGACCTAGCCGACAAAGCGCCGACAAACAGCTGGGGCCTGAGGGGGGGGGTAGAAAGGCGGCCGGAGCAGCGCTGCGTGGAGTGCCCCGAGCCACAGCAGGAGAAGGAGGAGGCAGCTTGCCAGGTCAGCGCCCAGCAGCGCCGCACGGAGAGTCCCGAGCCTCTGCGATGCAGCAGTGCTCTGTAGCACTTTGAATCCTCCTCCTCCTGCCACGGCTCGGCGCCTGGAAACAGCTGCTGCTGCTGCTGCTGCTGCTGCTGCTGCTGCTGCTGCTGCTGCTGAAGAAGCACAGACAAAGCACCCAGCAGCGCCGCGTGGAGGACGAGGATTCAAAGTGCTACAGAGCACTGCTGCGTCCCAGAGGCTCAGGACTCTCCGTACGGCGCTGCTGGGCACCGACCCGGCAAGCATCCTCCTCCTCTTGCCTCACCTCCACCTCCTCCTTCTCCTGCCGCGGCTCAGCCTCATGAACGTGAGCTCAGCAGCGGCTCAGCCTCATGAACGTGCAACTCTGAGGCTTTACGCACGTCTCCTAAAACGGACACCCGCTGCCTCACGCTGCACGGGAAATGCTTTTTGCCCCTGGGTCCCTTCGCGCTCTTTTCTGGTGCTGAACCAAGGTGGCGACCCCCCCCTTCCCTTTCTTCCTTCCTCTCTCTCGTTCTTATTCTTTCTTTCCCTCTCTACTTCCTTCCTTCTTTCTCCCTTTCCGTCTTCTCTCCCTCTTTCTTTTTCTTTCCTTCTTTATTCCCTTCCTTCTTTCCTACTCTTCTTTCTCTCCCCTCTTTCCTTCCTCTCTCCCTCCCACTCCCTCTTTTCTTCCTTCCTTCCTTCCTTCCTTCCTTCCATCCGTCCTTCCCATCTTTCTTCCTCTCCCTCATTCTTATTCTTTCTTTCCCTCTCTACTTCCTTCCTTCTTTCTCCCTTTCTGTCTTCTCTCCCTCTTTCTTTTTCTTTCCTTCTTTATTCCCTTCCTTCTTTCCTACTCTTCTTTCTCTCCCCTCTTTCCTTCCTTCCTTCCTTCCTTCCTTCCTTCCGTCCTTCCGTCCTTCCCATCTTTCTTCCTCTCCCTCATTCTTATTCTTTCTTTCCCTCTCTACTTCCTTCCTTCTTTCTCCCTTTCTGTCTTCTCTCCCTCTTTCTTTTTCTTTCCTTCTTTATTTCCTTCCTTCTTTCCTACTCTTCTTTCTCTCCCCTCTTTCCTTCCTTCCTCTCTCCCTCCCACTCCCTCTTTTCTTTCTTTCTTTCTTCCTTCCTTCCTTCCTTCCTTCCTTCCTTCCTTCCGTCCTTCCCATCTTTCTTCCTCTCCCTCATTCTTATTCTTTCTTTCCCTCTCTACTTCCTTCCTTCTTTCTCCCTTTCTGTCTTCTCTCCCTCTTTCTTTTTCTTTCCTTCTTTATTTCCTTCCTTCTTTCCTACTCTTCTTTCTCTTCCCTCTTTCCTTCCTTCCTCTCTCCCTCCCACTCCCTCTTTTCTTTCTTTCTTTCTTTCTTTCTTTCTTTCTTTCTTCCTTCCTTCCTTCCTTCCTTCCTTCCTTCCTTCCTTCCTTCCTTCCTTCCCATCTTTCTTCCTCTCCCTCATTCTTATTCTTTCTTTCCCTCTCTACTTCCTTCCTTCTTTCTCCCTTTCTGTCTTCTCTCCCTCTTTCTTTTTCTTTCCTTCTTTATTCCCTTCCTTATTTCCTACTCTTCTTTCTCTCCCCTCTTTCCTTCCTTCCTCTCTCCCTCCCACTCCCTCTTTTCTTCCTCCCCCCTCCCTCCCTCCCTCCCCTCCCTCTCCCTCTCCTCAGAAACATAGGATGCTGCTTTATACTTCTGGCCCTTAAACCCTGGAACCAGGAGAGCAGCTCCAGTGAGTCAACCTCAGCCAGTCCCTTTGGTGAAGGGTGGTGGCTCACTGGCAGAACATCTGTCCTGCATGCAGAAGGACCCCAACATCTCCAGGTACCAGTAGCTCTGCAAAGCTCCTGCATGAAACCCTAGCAAGCCTCCACCACCCAGTGCAGTTACCAAAAATCATTTTTCAATAAATTGTACAATAATTGTACATTTGAATATCTACTTGCCATTATTCTGACTATGTTTCTGCTTTCAGAGCTAGTTATTACTTACATTATTACAAAAAACAGTAATAATTGAATGCAGTGACAATAATTTATGATAATAAAGAGTGGACACATAGTCCTACAGATACAACCGGCCCTTTGAGGGTGACCAAACTGCTGATGCGGCCCCCGATGAATTTGAGTTTGACACCCCTGTTTTAGACCATTTAACACTCTTCCCCTCGACTCGCTTTTCTGGTTTATCATGGCTTCATTTGTACAATTTCTACATGTCTAGGTTTCAAAGGCACCCTAATACAAAGTGCATGTTCTCTTTGGCTGCAGCGCTTCAGAAGTACACTGGGGTCTGTCCAAGGAGGCAGAAAGGAAGCAGCGCAAGAACAAAAGGATTTCCCACTGGGAAGAAGAGCGGGATGCTGCTGGGCCAGGTGGGTCTTTGCTTTTTTTGGGGGGGGGGAAGAGGAGGCGATCAAGTCTGTTAAAAGCTCTATGGAGGGAGGTATTCAAGAGGCGCCCCCCCCCCCCGTCCCCAATGAAGTGGAAAGGGTTCCTCAGTCCAAGCCCAAATTATGTTCCATTTTGAAGCATCATTGTGCAAACCCTCCATGGGCCTCTGCCCCACACATCAGGCCTTCAGTTCTGTCAGAGCACAGCTAACAAGCACACACTTTCATCTCTTCACCTGTCTGTTCAGCGGACCCTGTCACATTATAGTCAAGGAATCGCTTTGCTTCCCCCCTCCCCTTTTTTATCTCTCTGGCGAGTTCATATAAAATCATCTGGAGCAAAATGCTGCCTTTAAACGTTGCCAGTTGGAAGCAGCACTTCAGCTGCAGAAGTCCAACATTTCCACACTGCTTACTCTCATTTTCAAAGAAAACATAAATTAAACTTTGGACACGGAATGCCATCTTTTTACTTCTCTGTTGTTGTCGTTGTCTTCCTTCCGATATTCAGCTCAGTGTGTGATTATTTTTTATAATAAAATAAAGCCCCAAAGTAGAATGCCAACAGGTAAGGGAACAAGCTCATCTAGTCCTCCGAGGGTCTTCTGCTAGTTCTCTCACTGCAAGAAGTGAGGTTACAGGGAACCAGGCAGAGGGCCTTCTCGGTAGTGGCTCCCTCCCTATGGATATCAAGGAGATCAAGAACTACACAACTTTTAGAAGACATCTGAAGGCAGCCCTGTATTGGGAGATTTTTAATGTTTGAAATTTTATTATGCTTTTAGATACGCTGCAAGCCGCCCAGATGGGCAGGGTATAAATATTATTGAGAGAGGGCATCTTAGACAGATTTATTGTGGCAGAAGCTTTGGAAGTCCAGAGGGAGCCCACAACTCTGGTCAGCCCTAGGCAGCATGCTGCCTTAGTTTTCCACAGGAGAACAGGGCGTACAGTGTTACCTCTAGTTGCGGACACGAACCGTTCCAGGGCGCCATTCACACCCCGAGAAGTCCGCAACTAGAGTGGCGTAAGTGTGGAGTGCAATAGAGTGCTTCTGCACTTGTGCGAAGTGCTCAGAACACTTCTGTGCGCGTGCACACGCAGCAAAACCCAGAAATATACACTTCCAGGTTTGCCGCATTTGCAACCTGAAAATCCACAACATGAAGCAAATGCAACTAGAGGTATGACTGTATTACAGTTACAGTAATTAATTAGTAGTTGCCTTCCACACATATTCCAGCATTGCAGGGGGTTAGACTACATGACCCTTTAGATTTCTTTCAGCTCTACAATTCTTTGATTATATGTCCCAATGCGATTTACAGTCATATCCTTAAAAACAGCAAAAAACCACTGGTCGCAGGTTTACAAATAGCACATCTAAGGCAGAGACCTTTTTGTACAGGTGGAAAATTTTGTAAAAGCAAAAATGTATTCCACCGTTTCTGAAAAACACAGATTAAAAAGTGACATTATGATGGTCCAACGTTAGACAATTATGGATCCAGGTGTAGATTTTCCATTGCATCATTCTATTACAAGCAAATATGTGCACTACAGCGCGATCAAAGACTGTATTTTATCTGGAAAGATCATCTCTACATATCCCTTCAAGGTGTTAAAGCTTTTTGTTTATTTCTTTTTAAAAATCAGCTTAGCCAGACAAGTGTGCCAAGTGAGAACAATTGTTTTGATCCACAGACAAGTTTCAAGCGGTTAAAAGAACAAAAGACTCTTTGTTTTCACGGGGAGCCTTTCGGCACCGATAAAACTCAGGGAGCTCTGCATGCCCTCTGATCTTTCCCAGAGTGAGACGTGGAAAGCAAATCAAAGCAACGTGGCCATTTTCAGAACAAGCAAGACAACTCAGGCCTCTGATACCTGTCTACATTTCACACAGACTGAGCTTCCTGACTTTTTGGGAAAATTGGCCCAGGCCATGGAGGTGTGATGCAAAGCCACTGGGCAAAAACACAAGGCTCTGACGCCAGCGAAGGAAGAGGTTGCCTGGTAGCCACAATGGCATCTGCTGCGGCAGGGCTTGTTGCCCTCCAGATATAATTGGACTGCAAATCCCACCTACTGAGGGAGGATCTGAATCCATTCATTCATTCATTCATTCAGGATCAGCCCTTTCCACATCAACTCTGGGAGCGTGCTCAACTATTTATTTTTAACCACGCCTCCTGCTGCAGCCCCCAGATAGGAAGCTGCTGGAAATGCTTCTGCTGGAGAAAAATTCACAGGGGCTTCAACGCCTGGAGGAATTTGTCTCACTCCTGGATCGCTACTGGGACCACTGAAAACTGTGTTTATATATGGAGTTGCTTTTAAGTGTTTGCATTGTTTTTAAATGTGGAGCTGATCTTAACCGTCTTTAGGCTTTCTTGTTTTGTGACTGCAACCATTTCTTCTATACCGGTAGTTGCGTATTTTATTGTTGGAATGTTGTGGTGAAGGGCAGGAAAGAAACCTAGGAGATAAATAAATGCTTGTTTGCTTGCTTGCCCGACCACATGGAGAGGCACTAATTCAGTGCCATCTCAGAAAGTTCAGGGCTGATATGAAGACACTCCACATGATCAGGCTCATTCCCGTAGGCAGGGGCGTAGAAATGCCATGACCCTCTCAGCAAATCACCACTGCAATGAGGTACTTCCAGCAGCCTCAAACCTTCTCCCTTTGGGAGAATTTACCTGCGAGATGGCCTGACCCCATATGTGTCCATGCCAGTGCTCTTATCTGCATAACTGGCATTGTTACAGGTGCCACACAATACCCCTTATGCATGTGTAAGAAATCATTCTTTTAAGGTGGCAGCAACACTCTGCAAGGCTCTGTCCCTTGACATTGGGTGGACGCCTTCTCTGTACCCTGAAAATATTCTTGTTTAGACGAGCCTACCCAGAAATGTAGAGTATGTTTCAATTTATTTTTAGTTTATGGCTGATTTTATCTTTTGACTGCATTAAAGAGCTGTTTTTACTAACAATTTTATTGTTAGTACACCACAGCCAGTGTGGTGTAGTGGTTAAGAGCTATAGATTCATAATCTGGGGAAACGGGTTCGCTTCCCCGCTCCTCCACATGCAGCTGCTGGGTGACCTTGGGCTAGTCACACTTCTCTGAAGTCTCTTAGCCCCACTCACCTCACAGAGTGTTTGTTGTGGGGGAGGAGGGGAAAGGAGATTGTTAGCCGCTTTGAGACTCCTTGAGGTAGTGATAAAGCAGGATATCAAATCCAAACTCTTCTTCTTCTTCGCAAACCACTCCGAGGGTTGTTTTTATATATATATAATCAAACAGTGTATAAATTTTATGAAATAAACAGATGAAATGAAATACTAGGGACAACAGGGGTGGGCTCTGGGGGGGGGAAGGGGGGAGGAGATAAGCCCGGCTATAAAATGAAACGCCTTCAACCGTCCAGCCTTCATGGGAACCCCTCGTGGCAGGAGGGGGCCTGGGGGGTGGGGTGGAAGAGGGCGAAAGTATATGAAATGTATGTCTTGCTGTATTTTATGGTGTAAAACCAAAGATTATTGCCTTTTGTTTGTAAAATTAATAAAAATTATTTTTTTAAAAATGAAATACTAGGGACAAGACCCACATACCATTTTAAAGATAAAGGTAAAGGACTCCTGACAGTTAAGTCCAGTCGCGAATGACTCTGGGGTTGCAGCGCTCATTTCACTTTATACTGGTCGAGGGAGCCGATGTTTGTCCGCAGACAGTTTTTCCGGGTCATGTGGCCAGCATGACTAAGCCACTTCTGGCGAACCAGAGCAGCACACAGAAACACCGTTTACCTTCCTGCTGTAGCGGTACCTATTTATCTACTTGCACTTTGACGTGCTTTCGAACTGTTAGGTTGGCAGGAGCAGGGGCCGAGCAACGGGAGCTCACCCTGTCGTGGGAATTCGAACCACCGACCTTCCAATTGGCAAGCCCTAGGCTCAGTGGTTTAGACCACAGTGCCACCCACGTCCCTACATCTCATTTTACACCCTTTAAAAATGCCCAGAGGGGGGTTGGCTGCCCTCCTCCTGGCTGAACTGCCTCTGCAATTTGGCACCAGGGCAACTATCAAGAAGACAATCAGTCCCTGCTAAAAGGCCTTTGCAGAACATGCTGCTGCTGAAATCCAGAAGAACAAGAGAAGATTGTAAAAGGGGGAAGTCCCCCTGGACTCAAGCCCCTTTCTGGTCTCTATATAGGCCTAACTACAGTCCGCAGCATTTGGAGAAATATTTCTTTCCTGTCTCATTCAAAGCCTTCAAGATTAATCAGATCCATGTGTCCTCAGTTCAACTGTGTTCGTATTTCACCTACAACACCAGAGAGAGAGAGAGAGAGAGAAGGAGTGAGGGTTTCTTGGTCCAAGCCACCAGAACTCTCTGGCTGGGCAAGGGCTTGAACCAGAATTTGTAGAACAGTTCATTTAGATTTGACATTCATCCACTCGCTCCGTGTACATGCCAGTGATCTCGCTCACATGATCGGCTTTGAGGACTGAGCCACCAAGGTGCTTCTGATGATTATGGAGAACTCTTAATTTACGGAGTCCATTATCAAAACATGTTGCACCACAAAACATGTTAACAGGGGAAGAGACAAATCTGAGGAAGTGGAGACGACTATTAACAGGCCCTAACAACATCTCCAGGGACAGCGGGTGGCAATGTGGATTAAACCACAGAGCCTAGGGCTTGCCGATCAGAAGGTCAGCGGTTTGAATCCCCACGACGGGGTGAGCTCCCGTTGCTCGGTCCCAGGTCCTGCCAACCTAGCAGTTCAAAAACACATCAAAGTGCAAGTAGAGAAATAGTACTGCTACAGTGGGAAGGTAAACGGCATTTCCATGTGCTGCTCTGGTTCGCCAGAAGCGGCTTAGTCATGCTGGCCACATGACCTGGAAGCTGTACACTGGCTCCTTCGGCCAATAACGCGAGATGAGTGCCACAACCCCAGAGTCGGTCACGACTGGACCTAATGGTCAGGGGTCCCTTTACCTTTAACACCATCTCCACCTCCATCGTTCAGCCTGGACACTGAGGTCCAGTTCTGAGGGCCTTCTGGCGGTTCCCGCCCTGCAAGAAGTGAGGTTATAGGGAACCAGGCAGAGGGCATTCCCTGTGGAACGCCCTCCCATCAGATGTCAAGGAAATAAACAACTATCTGACTTTTAGAAGGCATCTGAAGGCAGCCTTGTTTAGGGAAGTTTTTAATGTTTGATGCTTTATCAAGTTTTTAATATTCTGTTGGGAGCCGCCCAGAGTGGCTGGGGAAACCCAGCTGGACAGCAGGCAGGGTGTAAATATATTTTTTATTATTATTATTATTATTATTATTATTATTATTATTATTATTAACTACTACTACTACTACTACTACCGTACTACTACCAGCCTGCATTGGACTGGTGGGTGGCCTCCAAGATCCCTTTCCTATCCCGCAATGGATAAAAGGAACCAGAGAGTCTCTGCCTTCTTACTTGCCGTGCTTTTGGGCTGCCCAGAAGCAAGATGCCAGGTGGGAGAGAACCTTCGGCCTGATCCAGAAGGGCTCGTCTTAACTCCTTCTCCACAACCAGCCCACAGCCTGCGTGTCTAGACTGAGGAATGCAACCCGCAGGGTATAAATCCTTGGAACGCAGCTGCCAGCATTCAAGGAATCAGCCCTGCGGCTCGATTCTGGTGGGGGCCGGTTGGTGTCGATTTGGTCCCAGCGAACCGAGTGCGCAGAAGAATCCAGATCCCCAGCAGAGCTGCAGATAGAAACGATAAGGGACTCCTGAAGGGGAACTAAATTCCTCTTCCCACTCCCTCCTCCTCTCCCCCGCCACCCGCTTCCACGACTCATAATTAAAAAGCAAAAACATTTTCCTTACTAGGGCATTGCAGAGAAATCACACCAAAATGCCCTGCGTTGCCACCAGCTCAAGCAAAAGAGGAGCTACAGTTCAGGGAGAAGTGAAGAGAAAAGGGCCACTCAGGCAAAGGTCAGGCGCATGAAGTGTGTTAATGGAGGCAAACCACAGGAATCGCCTTGAAGCTTTTCAACCCTTCTATTCACACTTCTATTTGCTTTTTCTCCTCTGTCCGCCAGTTGCACCCGCCAGTGAGAAAAGCCTTTCTACAAGAGGTGGTAGTGATGGATATGAGCAGCGGTTCCCAAAGGGCCTAGAGGGGCGCAAAGAGGCAAGGGAGCAGTAGGGGGTGCAAAGAAGCAAGAGGGCAGCAGGGAGACCCAGGAGGTGTAAATGGCTATCAGACTCTGAAAAGCTGCTGTCACTCGATCAAGCCCATCCGTTTTGTCAAATTAATTAGTCTTAAATGGATTTTGAACAAATGTGCGAATCATTGCTACTTCTTTGAATTCTGTTGGGTTATCTTCCTTAGTGGGTTGTGCAAACTGCTGTTTTATAAAAATTGTTTTTATTAAAGATTTTCTATTCTGAGTACTGTTTTTTACAAGGTAGGATAGTGGGCGCTGGGGATGAATTCACGGAACTCAGGGGGCAGTGGTCCAAAAAAGTTTGGGATCACTGGATAGAAGTGACTGTCAGGAGGGGCAGGCCACACTGAGCACCCCAACAATTTTGGGGGCTGGCTGGTCTTGTGAATGGTGTCAGATTAGCATTCACTGAAACTCACATGGGGGAGGGGGTCTGTACACCAGAGAGGGAACCACTTTCTAGAAAAACAAAACGGGAAGAACTTCAGAGATATCCTAACACAGCTGCTATGGAAGAGGGTGGGATGGGAAGATATAGCTGTGTATCAATTGTGGGAAGAGCAATGTGCTCTGAAGCTGCTTGTCTATCTTCTTGGAGAGGTCATTAAACGAACTTCAGAAAAAAGATTAGAGCACTTCTGAGTCATCTTGCACATCATGCTTCTGGCTGTTTCACTCACGTGTAAAATGCCATTTTGAAAAAGCATTGCCGGTTAATGGAAAACTGACTTTGGAAAATGGATAATGGACTTTGGAAAATTGTCTTTAAAATCACGTTAACTACACATGAAAATTAAAAATGGGTCTGTATGGAATGACCCCATTAAAGATTGTATGTTAAAGGTAAACAAAACAATTATTTGCACAGCACACTTTGAACCAAGTCCACAAAGGTCTGCTTCTGTTCCAGAAGTGACCCACCTTCATTTCTGTGATAGCACAGTAAGTATGCTTTCGTTATCAGGTTTTTGTATTGATTAGATCCCACTTTGCCCAGGTAACCATCCTGCTGCAGTTTACAGGCCAGCGAATGAGAGGTGGCCTATGAAATAATGAACTCTTCTGCTTGGGTCTCATATCTGGCTATCTTAAGAGAGTAAGCATGAAGGACGGACCTGCTTTTGTGATTTTTAGGAGGGTGCAATGCTAGAAACTGCCTAACCAAGCCAAAGCAACTCTTCTTATATAGCCACTGGGTTTGGCAGAGCTAAGCTAGAGTTCTCCGCAGCACATTTGTAAACAGTGAAGAGCAGGCAGACATTCCAGCACAGCTGGGAACAGTCTCCAGGGAGTCCCAGTTGGCCGAATGGCCGTGCTCCCCAACACGTGCCCACTGCTCATTTAAAGAGAACATTTCTGCCACCCAGACTCGCTTGGGTTTATTGCCACATAAAGTCCGAAGCACCTCTCAGAGGCTTAAGTGGGAGTCAAGAATTTTCATGTCAGAATGATGGCCCATGAAAGCAGATTGCACACTTCAGCTGAACTCTCTGCCACTGCCACAGTGTGGAGAAGCAGAGAGAAGGAAAAAAATTATTCAACTGGTGCAGTAACCTTTCTAGCTATTTGGCAAAAAAAGCTCAAAGGTGCATGCCATTTCATTTGGTGTTTTGTTGACTGCATCCCACCCTGGTACCCATATGGATAAAGAGCATGGTATGAATACTTCAAAATTAATTAACCAAAGTTAAGGATACATACAGCACTGAAGACAAAGTGGTTTGGGGCTAAGCCATGACACAACTCAAGAATGCAGAAGATGAGCTAGGGTGACGGAGTTGTTAAGAGGACCAGGTCATACCCCTCTGGGAGTACCGTGTCTAGTTTTGGGTACCATAGTTTAAGAAGGCTATTGATAAGCTGGAATGTGTGCAGGGGAGGGTGTCCAGGATGATCAAGGGTCTAGAGACCCTTACGAGGAATGTTTGAAGGAGTTTGCCTATGTTCAGCATGGAGAAGAGGAGACTGAAAGGAGATGATAGTCATCTTCAATGTTCTGAAGGGCTGTCGCACGGAAGATGTAGCAAGCTTGTATTCTGCTTTTCAAGAGGGGAGGACCTGAACCAAGGGATTCAAATACAGTGGTACCTTGGTTTATGAACACAATTGGTTCCGGAAGTCTGTTCATAAACTGAAGCGAACTTTCCCATTGAAAGTAATGGAAAGTGGATTAATCTGTTCCAGATGGTCTTCAGAGTACTTAAACTGAAGCGTTTATAAACTGAAGTGAACTTTCCCATTGAAAGTAATGGAAAGTGGATTAATCTGTTCCAGACGGGTCCGTGGAATACTCAACCTGAAGCGTACTTAACCCGAAGCATTAGTGTAATTGGTTCCGGAAGTCTGTTCATAAACTGAAGCGTTCATAAACTGAAGCGAACTTTCCCATTGAAAGTAATGGAAAGTGAATTAATCCGTTCCAGATGGGTCCGCGGCGTTCGTAAACTGAAAATTCGTAAACCGAGGTGTTCATAAACCGAGGTTCCACTGTAGCAAGAAAGGAGATTCTGGCTAAACATCAGGAATAACTCATGGTATAAGAGCTGTTCGACACTGGAATGGACAACCTCGGAAGGTGGTGGACTCTCCTTCATTGTTGTTGGGTTTTTTTTTAAGTGCAATGCAAGGAGTTGGACTCAATGACCAACTCTACAATTCTATGATTCTAGTTCAGGACTGGGGAGATCTGGGTTCAAATCCCCACTCAGACACCAATCTCACTGGCTGACCTTGCATCTCAGCCTAACCTACCATACAAGGTTGCTGTGGGGATACTTGGGTGAGGGTTGGAGAAGTGCCTTGTATACCACACATGAGTCTCTTAAAGGAAATGTGGGACATAAATGTAAACAACAAAGCACACATTCTTTAACTTCACAAGAGTGCAGCATTCCCAAGGCATCCTTTTCCAATGATCTGTGCTCTCCTCACAAAATGCACAGAATAAAATATTAGAAGGGAAGGGGAGGTTTTCCTTATTGTCACCACCTTTTCCTGATCCACAGAGCATGGGTCACCACCCCAAACATACCATGATCATCTCTGTGAATTAAGTGCAGTGTGCCCCTTCACACAAACCTTCTCTCAATTTCTGATTATTAACATGAAGAATCAGCGGACCGCTGGCTGTTCTAGCAAAACATGCAATCCATGTAGGATACACAGTCCTATAGTGAAGGATTTTTAAGACAACCTGAAGGCCTGTCCCTCAACCTCCACGCCAAGACAGAGCACGAAGGGAAGCAGCCTTCTAATATAGTTCAACGCGTGATTAAACTGTGGAACTCCTTCCTGCAGGAGGTAGTGATGGCCACCAGCTTGGGTGGCTTTAAAGGAGGATTAGACAAATTCATGAAGGGCTACCGATGGCTACTAGCCATGATGGCTATGATCTGCCTCCACGGTCAGAGGCTGCAATGCTTCTGAATGCCAGTTGCTGGAAGCCACGTGAGGGAAGAGGGCTCTTGTGCTTGGATCCTGCTTGTGGTTTTCTCACACATACATTTGGTTGGCCACTGTGAGAATAGGATGCTAGGTGAGCCATCGACCTGATGCAGCAGGCTCTTATTATGTTCTTATATATGTTGGGCTGGGCTATTTTAGTATAGGATAGAATTCATACCATCACTTCCTGTTCTCAACCGCTCAAGCAACCAGGCAAGCAGATGTAGACATGGAAAATATAGGCCCCCTTAACTGCACACAGCAAGCAACTGCTCAGGGGTGTAGTCATTGTGGGTGAGGTCTACGCTGAAGGCCACAGTGCCAGAGTTCGAAATTAGCAGGTGCCAGGTGCATTTTGCGCCTTAAGATTCTCCATTTGCGAGCACCTCAAAAAGTCTGGGTGCCATTTTTTGCACCTGGCTGACACTCAAGGATTACTGAAATGTATGTGCTTTGAAGCCTCGAAGTATATGTTAAAGATAGACAATATGTTAAGGTGTTTAACAATAAAGAGTAGAGTGTTTTGAAAACTGAAATACGGTACCAATATTTTTATTGTAAACACCAAATTAAACATGTACCGGTATTAACAATTTCTGTTACAAATGTGATATTAACAATGTGTCACTTATGTGAACTGTGTATTAGTTCATGCTTTCCAAAAGTATAAATAAAAAGTGTTGCTGACACCCCCATGGCGAGTAGACATTCTGTTTTGGCACTTACAACCCAGGTCCCAGGAGCCATTTGGCTCCTAGTTTTTCTGTCCCATTTTCTAACACTGCACAGGGCATAAGAGTAGAAAGGAGGAAACCTTTTTATGAGCTCCTGTTTTGGAGGTACCAGCGTTTAAAACCTGAAATAAACAGGAAGTTGGAATTGGATGCAAATGCCAGCCACTCACTGTGCCTTTGTTTCCTATATCCAGGACAACCAACTTCTGTGCCCAAGCAGAGAAGCAGGTACTTCTCTATTAGTCTGGCATGCAAAGCTCAACTCTCCTGGTTTTCGGCTCTGCTGACACACCATGGAACGGCAGCCAACTTCCGACACCGGCAGCGAAGAAATGCAGGTTGTGGGCCAAATCCGTAAGAGAAGCCTGGCTGCTGGATCAGACCAAAGGGGCCCAGCAGCATCCTGTTCTCACAATGGCCAACCAGATGTCCGTAATGGGAAGTCCAGAAGCAGAGCCAGAGGACAGCAGCTGGCATTCTCAGGCACAATGCCTCCAACAGGAGAGGGAGAACAGAGCCATCAAGACTAGTAGCCACTGACAATCCTATCCTCCATGAATTGGTCTAATCCTCTTTTAAAGCCCTCCAAATTGGTGGCCATCACTGCAGCTTTTGGGGGACTGAATTCCATAGTTTAACTATGTGCTATGTAAAGAGGGACCCCTTTTTGCCTGGATGCTAAGGGTTCTTTCTTGCCAGTCTCTGGAAAGAAACACCCAAAACACAGGGCTGTTGCCCCAAATGGTCTCAGAGACTGCCAGTCTCGGGGCAGGAATGCCCACGTCTGATGGGCTCCCCGGGATCCTTGAGCAGTTTGGAGATTTGCTGCCAAGTCCAGGTCCCTGTGCCCCTCATCTGAAGAGGCCTCGGGTCTGAGGCCCAACAGGAACCCCAAAAGGAACACAGGAAACTGCCTTACAATGCATTGGCTCAGTGTTGTTGGCACAGAGTGGCAGTGACTCTTCAGGGTTTCAGACTGAACCTGGGACCTTTCAGATGCAAAGCATGCGCTCTGCTACTGAGACACATCTCTTCCCCGAAAGAGGAAGGGGAAGAAGAGCCCGACATGAGGACTTGTGTCTCTCATCACTTAAAAAGCAGTCTCAAACAATGCCCAGAACATGCCTCTGACACTCAAAGAATCCCATTCCGCACAGTGCTGCCAATCACGATGCTCACGGTTGGATTCTCACCCATCTTAGAGGGCTGTCCTGATGAGGATTTGCACCCTCTCACACCACAACACGAGCCTCATTGTTGCACAGCGAATTTCGCTGAAGGGTTTGCTTGTGCAACTTCCTTGAAACGGAAGCATAAACTTAGCAAAGCACACAAGGATGAAAAGTGACAATGACATGACAATCTGTTGTGCTAGAAAACGATTTTGTTATATGTGCTTAGAAAATCAATAATTTTTTTTGAAAAAAAATGATTCCAAGATAAGGTCTCAAAGAGCAGCACCAAATCTTGCTGCTTTGTCTGTGGATTTAATTGCCTGTGTTTCTTCTGTAATTGGTACACTGATGTTTTTTTGAATAATATTGTTTTAACTTATGGCCGGAGGCTGCCTTGTGAATTCTTATAAATTAGGTTAAAAATATGCTAAATAAATAATAAGCTGCTCACCCAATGGCTCTCCTAGCAGCTGTGGTCTTTTCTAGCAGAGTCCCAGAGAACACCAGACATCCCAGCCATGTCACTTTGCTTGGCTGATGAACCAGAAATAGACACGAGGTGGGGGGGGGGGGAACCAAATGGGACCACTTCACTTTAATGAAGTAGGGAACACTGGACAACCACAAGCTATAGGTGGGTTGGACAGCATCATCTAAAGGCCAAGGGATTAAAGCATCAGGCATCTCTCTCTTCTGGCATCACTGAGAGGTGGAGGGCCTCATTTCACTCCTGTTCACAAACAAAGACATTTATGCCTCCATACCTCTCTCACACATACATATGTCACATGCAGGTCTCCCAGAGTTCACTTCTCTAGTATTTTCAAAATATCCACCCAGACCAGTCAAATTTGTCCAGAAAATTTCACAGTATTTTTTTACCAGTTTTTGTTATTGCGGAATTGGGCAAAAGGTACGAAGGCTTTCCTGACAAGTGACTTCAGCTTCCCTGCAGTTTCTCTTTTAAACCGAATGCTTCCGGTCATCCCCCCAGTGGTAGGCATTTCTGTATTTTCTTTTCCTCTTACAATACAGTGGTACCTCGGTTTGCGACTGCAATCCGTTCCGCGGAGGCGGTCGCTCCCCAAAGCGGTCGCTTCCCAAAGGCACGCTTCTGCACGTGCGCGAAGCACCGATAGAGCGCTTCTTCTTCTTCTTTTAAGATAAGATACCTTTATTGTCATTGTCCCCTCGCGGGAACAACGCAATTACTCATTACTTCTGCGCATGCACGAGCTGCACAGATTGCATCTGCGCATCCGATGCCACGGAACCCGGATCCGTTCCGCGGTGGTCGCTCGCCGAAGCGGTTGCAAAAAGAGGTAGGCGGAAACCGAGGTTTGACTGTATTTGAAAGTTGTTGGTATATCAACATATTCTTCTTCTCTTCACCAGAAGTAATCAGATTTCATGATTTACCTTCAAAACAGCTCGATTATCTTTGCGGGTTTCCCACAAACACTTCTAAATTTGCAAATGCCCTGTTTGAACTGTGAAAATGTCACAGCAGGATTTGCAGATTTCAACTACACATCTACCACTTAGCAGACCAGCAAAACCCATCACATCCTGCATCTTCCCCTCCCATCCCAATAGAAGGGAAAGCAGGACGTTTTGCCAAGTCACAGTTCCAAGGGAGAAGACGGCAGACCTAACCATGTCCATTGTCTGTGTCAGAAAAGAACTTCCTCCCATTGTGCAGGACAAACACAAGCAAACTCATCAAGAAAGTAGCTCCTTTACCATTCTAACATTACATGCCCTCCTGTGTACTCATCCACACTGGGCAGAGAATGCTTGAAAAGAGCCCAAATAATTTGGAGATTAGAAGAATTTAAACAACTTATTTCCATTTGGTGCAAAATCTGTATTACAAACCTACCTCAGCACTGCGGCCCTGAGGGAAGGGTCTACACTGCAGATCCAGCTCCAAACCCCTCCACTTCTAAGGATCTCAGACAGCAATCTTTTAAAAATAATAATAATAAATAATAATAATTTATAGCACAAGTGTTGAGATTTGATGTTTTTATTTGTGCTATGTGCATTAGAGCTACGATTTTAATGTATGATGACTCAGAAGTAAACTGTGAATTTAGCCAGCCTTTCTGGCTCAGATCATGTTTAAAATGTCTTTTTTAAAAAAAACCAACAATTTTTTTAAAAGAAAAGTACAAACAAAAACACCTCTGCAAATTCTGCAGACGTAATTTTGGAACGATTCCTGTGAATGAGACATATAGCTATGGTGAAACATGACATGGAAAATGAAAATCCTGTAGAAGTCAGACTCCAGAGCAGCTATTGGAAAGAATGAAGCGTGCTGCCCACAGTTCATTTACACACACACAAAAAAGGAGATCTTTCAAGCTGGGCACAGCTCTTTTCATTGAGAATGTCTCCTGTTCAATCCCTGTCAAGTAACAGTTGACAGGAGAGGCTTTTCTCAACCTTAGAAGCTGAAGAGCTGGTGCCAGTCAGAGGGAAGTCCTCCTTCATGCAGTGCATAGGTAAGCTATGGATGCTCCCACAGGAGACAGTGACAGCCGCCAATCTAGATGGCTTTAGAAGAGGATTAGACAAATCAGTATAGTAGAGGGCTATTGATGGCTCCTAGCCAGGATGGCTATGTTCTGCCAGCACAGTCAGGGGAAGCAATGCTTCTGAATACCAGTTGCTGGAAGCCGCAGGAGGAGAGAGTTGTAAATCCTGGTTTTGGCCTTGCCTTTGGGGTATCTGGTTGGCCACTGTGCTGGTCCAGCTCTTCTTATGTCCTTAACACATACCGTAGCAGTGGGCCAGCTAGATGGACATGTAAACCTCAACTGGAACAAGGCAGATCGCTAATGATCAGAGCAAGGCTCCCCAGAAACGCCATCAGGGACACATCAGCCCAGCAAAATGTTCCATCAAATCCAGGCCTCATAAACAAGATTCAGGTAGAGCAGAATATGGCCAACTGCATGATTTACAGCTTTAAATATACAAAGTTCAGAATGTGTTTTCAATGCCTAGGCTCTGCACTTCCTTGTCATCACAAGGGTAAATAGGTTTGATGCAGGGTTGAGCAAGCCATTTAACTTTCCCTTATCTTCCTAGCCAGCCTAAATGAACTACTTTGCGGGAGGCTAATTAAATCAAGAAAGGGCAATCATCTGGCCCATCATGTCAGAAGGTCATCTTGGGACGCCCTCACCAGAATAACTTCAATTGATGCAGAATGAGCTTGGTCTTTAGGGTGCGTGAATTAATTTATCCAGCATCAAGCTTTATTTCTGCAGCAAAGCTGATTAATGAAAAGAATTCAGTCATGGATCTCAGCACCAAAACACAGGCTGCAGTTTCAGAGCCTCTGAATTGTTTTTGGGGTTTGTTAGCAGCAAGCAGGAAACTTCTGCACTAGATCCGGGGAATGAGTGACGGCCACGAACCAAGTTTAACTGAAAGATGAGAACTTACAGGAATACAAAGTTCACCTCGAGGCTGAGCTTACTCCTCTTAGCAAACTACAACTGTTTGAACATCCTTATTCTACGGGGTAACATTTAATTTGTTTGCTTCTGATGGAATCGTGCCAGAAAGTACTCTCAGTTTAGAAAAAAGGAGAGTAAAACAATGTTTATAAAACAATGCTTGGCATGGCGTGAGTGGATAGAGAAGTGTTTCTTCCTCTGACATATAACACCAGAACTCATGGATATCCAACGAAGCTGAATGTTGGAAGATTTGGGACAGATAAAAGAAAAGACTTCTTCACACAGTGCACAGCTAAACTATGGAACTCCCTCCCACCGGAGGCAGTGGTGGCCAGTATCTTGGATGGCTTTAAGAGAGGCACAGACAAATAAATGGAGGAGAGTGCTATCAAAGACTGCTTAGCCAATATGGCCATGTTCTGCCTCCACAGTTGCAGGAAGCAATGCTTTAACTGTTTTTAACTCTGAATTTTAAATTGTTGTAACCCACAATGGAACCTACTGATGAAGGGCAGGGAATATATTTAATAATAACAATGGAATCCATTCCATTTATTGGTTCCTGGGGACCTGGGCAAAGTCTTTGGGGACTTGTGTCCACCCACTTGCTTTCTTGACCCTTGACCCTTGCAGCTGGTGAGGGCCAACTGGGAAGGAGTGAAGCCTCATGGACCAGCAGCCATAAACAAAGCTCTGCGGCTGGGTGAAATGATGCTACCTATGAAGGAGGCTGTGGTCTGAGCCGTTCTGAAAAGTCCTCCCTGAATTTTGCTGATCTGAACTATGGACCTGCCACAATTACGCACCCCTGTGTGAAAGAGCAAGGTCATCAATATGCTGGTGCCACCTTACTTTATTTTCCAATATCTTCTGATCTGAGAGCTGAACAAGAGATCACAGAATTATGGAGCTGTAGAGCTGTAAGGGACCCAGAGGGTCCTTAGGCAACGCAGGAATCACAACTACAGACATGTGGGGTTACGGCAACCACTTGTTGGGTCCAGCTCTCCCTGAAAGAGTGGCTATGCAGCCTTGGGTTGCTCCCTAGTCCTGCTGCAAATCTTTGTGCCGGGTTTCTGCAGCCCTTCCTCACTAAATGAGACTTCCTTTCCATCATGCACATAACAGGATTACAGACATGTGTTCTACACTGAACTGCCCTTGAAGACGGCTCGGAAACTTTCACTATCACAAAAAGCAGCAACTCTTCTTTCGACTAGAGCACAGAGAAGAGGCCACATTGCTTCCAATTTGATGCAGCTATACTTGCTGCCAATTTGCTTCCAGGCTCAATTCAAGGTGCTGACCTGACCTTTCTTCTACATTTTAAAGAACTGAACTATTAGCAGTCTAAGATTCAAAGAATCCCACTCAAGTTAGGGGGTGAACTAGACAGCCTTCAGGTCTTTTAAAGCTCTGACTAGCATTCAATATAGTTCTTATAAAGGAAAAAGAACAGTAGTATCACTGCTACTTCAATGTCTACGACTTCCACGGAGCTGTTGCAGCCCCTTTCAGGATAACTCACAGGAGTTCTCCCCTTGGGGCACAAAGAGAATGAATCTTCTCTTCTCCAGAAGCAATAGATGACTTTCAGTATGGCCTGATGATGATTTCTGGGGCCAAGTGGGGGCAGAGAGAAGTTAACTCAAAATCACTTTCTGAGCTGATGCTGCTGAGCTTAAGAAGATGAGCGGGAAGCATGGCTCTTTTGACCTCCAGCAACTACTGCTGCTGCAGCTTCTGTTCAAAGGAGCATCACAGCAGGAATGGGGTTGAGAGTCTCTAGTCATTGCGAAAAGCTGAGCAAGGCAGAGAGCCTGGACTCTTCCTGTTCACTGCATCTCCCCTGCCTGCCATGGTTAAAGGCTGGGAAAAGATACTTCCGAGTTCAGGGCACCATGCTTTTAAAAGCCAGCGTCAACTTCCAAGGAAACAGGATGGAGGGAAAGTCCAGGTCCTTCAACACCAGCATCAAGATACTCTAGTCTAACCACTTCCTCATGCAGAACCCACCTGTTGCGTCACAAGCCCCAAAACATGACTCAGAGTAAGCCAGCAGGCACAAATGCAGCTACAGGCAGGCCTTTTGAAAGCCCTGCCAAATTTGGCAAAGGCTGTGAGCCATGGCGGGCAGATGGTAGCCCACAGCCATTTCCATGCCTCTAGGACGCAGCCCAGCAGCCGAGATCAGCAGAGGAAGGGTGAAACCTTAAGTCTTTTTTATTGTCCTTTTAAAACTCTTGCTCACACCAGAATTATTCAGGATTTGACGCATGTTCAGACAAGGCAGCTCCAGTCTAAAGAGCCTAACAGGGCATAGCATTTCATTTTGTGTGTGTTGCTCATTGCTTGTTGTTGCTTTAGCTGCTTAGATGTCTCCAATGTGGTACGGAAATATTTATTATACCATAGCGCACTCTTTTAGACTCTCCTGCAACCTGAAGGTGGCACAGAATTAGTCACAAAAGCAGGTACGCCTACAGTATGTTTATTCACCAACTGAATTTGTGGGGGGGGGAGGCTTTGAACCAGGTAAAAAACTGGTTAAATGTTATGCAACCCTCCGGAGATATATAATGAACCTGCATTAGCACGACAATTTTTGAGGAAAAGCTTCTTCAGGAACTCTCACCACATCTCCACATGCAGTGTCCCCGCAATGTCCTCTGAAGGCCTCCCTCGAGCAATGGATACTCCCAGCAGTATGCATACCTCTTGTGGTCCTAAACACTGAGCAGATATACGTAGACTCATGTCCGTGACAGTTTGTTCAAGCAAGTGAAACCCCACTAGGAAGCACCTAACAGGCCTATTCTGCTTCTGCCCTGGAATCTGCCTGACTTGTGTTAACTTAGGGGCTCCAGAATTTACTTGCAATACTGAAAAGCCCAAGGAAATCCACACAAGACGAAGAGGATAGAAAACAAGAGGAGGAGGAGGAGGAGGAGGAGGAGGAGGAGGAGGAGGAGGAGGAGGAGGAAGGTTCGCGTCTCCGCTCCTCCACATGCACCTGCTGGGTGACCTTGGGCTAGTCACACTTCTCTGAAGTCTCTCAGCCTCACTCACCTCACAGAGTG
Source organism: Zootoca vivipara (assembly GCF_963506605.1). Taxonomy (NCBI): domain Eukaryota; kingdom Metazoa; phylum Chordata; class Lepidosauria; order Squamata; family Lacertidae; genus Zootoca; species Zootoca vivipara. The sequence continues at coordinate 100,149,665 of NC_083279.1, read as the reverse complement.
TTTGTTGTGGGGGAGGAAGGGAAAGGAGATTGTGAGCCGCTTTGAGACTCCTTCGGGTAGTGATAAAGCGGGATAGCAAATCCAAACTCTTCTTCTTCTTCTTAGAGGAGGCAGGGGTAACCAGACTGGCAGCTCTTTATGCACCTGAAAAGTGCAATGCCTGAACACAACCTCCTTCCTGCTGGCCTCTCGCAGCAAGTATTGACAATGAGGGGGCAGTGGGGACATTGAGTAATTTCGACAGCCTGAGCGTTACAAGTTGCCAAGCAAGGCCAGAGTCCTGACAATTGTAATTATTTTAAAACATGCTGGATAAACATTTGATCTGGCGCAGGGTAAAGAAGCAGGTGTGGTAACTGGCTGTCATGCTAAGTACTGTACTGGATCAGAAGCCCAAGCAAGAGGTTTATGGCCAGCTGTAAAAAAGCGATTACCCCGTAAAGCTGAAATTCATCACTGCTCCCGCAGGTCCTAGGTGAGACTCAACAAGGCTCGGAAGGGGAAGGACGCATGACCAGATCTGCACATGGTTAGGAAAGGAAGTCAGCCTTTATCGCACATCAACTGGCAGGCTGATTGCTGCAAACCCACATTGTATTATAGCCCACATTTTGTTCTCCAAGACGCTCAAGGTGGCGTACGTGGTTCTCCCTGAAACCCCACAGCAATCCTGTTAGGTAGGCTATGCTGAGAGGGAGTGACTGGCCCCAGGTCACCCACACCCAGTGAGCTTCATGGCCGAGTGGGGGATTTGAGCCTTGATCCCTCAGGTTTTGGTCCAAACACTCTAACCCACAGCTTACCAAACTTTTCATGCTGGTGACACACTTTTGAGACATGCATCATTTCGTGACACAGCAAACCAGAGGTTAAGCTAACCCCTTTCCAGCCCCAGGAGGAGTGTGGGGAGTGTTTGTACAATGACACACTAACGTGTCCCGACACAGTGTTTGGATAACTCTGCTCTAAATACTACACATGCTAGTTAGCTCTCTAGTCCTCACAGAAAAATAATCAGAAACCATTTTTATTTCTGCTGAGTGTTTAGCACCCCAAGAAGGAAGTCCTCAACAGAGGACTTCAGTGAACATCCTTCCTACAGAAGCCCTCCAGCACCTCTCCACATCTGCTTCTCCAAGCAACAGCTGTCACTTTCAACAACCAAAAGCCTGCAAAAGTCCAAATTTGGCAAGCAGGCAAACTTTGAAACCAAATTAAGCTAGGCACGTTCTGCACAGAATAGGACTAACAAGTTTTTTTATGTGGCTGTGGATGAAGACTTTGGCTTCCCAGCTCGTTTAAAGTTCTGGCACCTGAGATAAAGGAGTTTCGGTTTGCCAGTAAGGCCTGCAGGCACTGCTAGAAGAACCAGCCGCTAAGGGTTATCATCCTGGAAAACAAGTGTTTCCAGAAAAGTGGTTGCCGCTGGGAAGCTTTAGAAATGCCCAGGAAATTACTGCTGCTGGTTTGCTAATACTTGTCCACACCCAATGCAAGTATAACTGCTCACCTCTCTGTGGCAGTAATACAGGGTGCAAGTGGGGTTCGGTATTGGCAACGCACCATAAGAACTGCCACACTGGATCATGCACTCACATGCAGGTTACTACTAACGCGATAATCTCTTCCTGTCATTTGTTTGCCAGCATCTAGTTTTCGTTCCTCTTTTCTATGAAGTCTAACAGTGGATGCTAGAATTGTCACCCTCCTCTCCATAAGCAGTATCTATTCCTTGTGAATTCCACAGTCCAGTGCTCAGGAAATGGCAACAGGCTGCCTCTTCCTCAACACTTATTTGTGCTATTGTCAATTGAGGAGAGAGAAACTCAGGGTCCATTATGACCCCCTTCCCTCAAACAAAGGTCAACAAGGACATTTCCCATTCCTCTTGGGAATTTCAACAAGAAAAACCACTTAGAAACTGGTGTGCAAAGATTCCAACTCTGACACTCTTACCGTACAACCTCCCCCCTCTCCCTCCCCTTTCTCTCTCTCTCTGCCAAGCCACTTGATAAACCTACAGTTAGTTAAGGTAATGCTGACATGCAGCTATTTTAAAGACCTGCGATGCAGTTATGGGAACTTTCAACATGAGAAACTGGCAATGGTGCATCACTGGGCCATCACTTCGCAAATCAAACTCCTGCATGGGGCTTCCCTAGATCTTTAGGAATGCTCCAACACCACAAACAACCAGGGAACAGTGGATTCTCCTTTACTATATTCCGAAGCTCAGATATGATACAAGCAGATGTGGTCTAAATACTGTTCTGTTTTACTCAATGCCTGATAAGAGTGCACTGTTTGCACCTACAGTCACATTCTTTAACTCAACGGAAAGAGGACAGTTGACACTCAACAGCTAAACCTCAAGCCTGAAACAGGCAAATCTTCCATCTGAAAAAAATCAGCAGGTTTCAGATAGAAAGCACACTGCTCTTTTTCTCTCTCCTCTATGTAAAGCAGGAAATAACCACTTTTACTTCAAGCTAGCTGCCTTTCTCGGAGCCTATTTCAAGATGCGTAGTGTTTTTTGTTTCCTAGCCTGAAATTGCCTACAGAAAGAACCATTGTGGAGTTGGGGAGGGGAAACTCTCAGGCACGCTAGAAAAAAACACCAGTATAAGACCACCGAAAACAGCGAGGATTTAAGCAGACATCAGAACTCAGGTTGGCGAGGAGGGAGCTCTAAAATACTTTACAAGTTTCTTTTCCGAACCTCCAAGAAGGGAAGACCAATTCACAACTTCCAACTTCAAAGCAGAGTCCCAGGGATGAGAAGAGCCCACTGCCAGCAGCCCAAAGGAACATTATTTTATACCCCCAAAGGATTAAGAAAAGGCAAAACCAGCTCCTTACCAGCAACTTTTTCCTGACCTGCTATTGTGGCATCGTCCAGGTAGGTGCCTGGGGGCCTCTCCCCCTGTCCATGGTGCAGAAGGAAGCCGCAGAGGATCCATATGGCTATTCTGGACCATACATCCATGTTGTGTCCGGCAAAGGAGACCCTTCAGCGTTTGTCGCGTGTCAGGAGTTCCTCGGCATCAGTTCCCAACAGAAAAAGAAGACCAGATTCCCAGGGATACTCGTGAGTCCTGTTTCTTTCCGTCCTTGGATTCTTATATTCCAAAAGAGTACAGGAAGTGTCCACTAGCCCAGAAGGAGAGCCAGGTTGTTTCTAAAAGCTGCAGAAGTAAAGGTTGGAAAGGCTTTAAGGAGTTTTTCCCCTAGCCGCTGAACACAGCTCGAAATTCTGCCCCAGATTAAACAGCCTCCCGAAACCTTTTCTATATCCGCAGAACAGGCGCTGAAAGGTTCGTTTTACCTCTAAGTGGGGGTGTCATACAAATCCTAAACGCTTAAAAGCATCCGTTTTCAACATGCAACAATAACTGGGAAATTTGTAAAAATATTCTCTGGGCTTGGCTGCTTTCTTTTGCAAATTATGTACTAGGCTGCTGAAGCAACCCAACCAATGAAGTAGTAATCCAAGCACATCCCCAAAATTGCCAGCAGGTTTAGAACAGTTTAGCAGATTCAGAACTAGAGGAGACCAGATTATGCCTGGTATAATAGAACTGTAACAGATTCTAAACACACACACACAATTTTTTTGCCAAACTAGATTTTCAGTCTTCACACCGCAGGAGTCTCAATCTGACTGCTAAAAGCCTAACAAGCATTTACTTTTAACGGAACCCAGGAATCTCTCTGCAAAGAGGTACGTGCAGGTGAATTCAGAGCAACATATAGAAAACGTGGAAGAGGAACACATCAGCCAGATAAAAGATTAAAGAAATGGGGGCCCTGATGCACAATTTGCCCCCTTTTCCTATCAAAAAGAAAACTTCCTCAGAACCAAAGGGAAGGGAAACGTCTGGAGACCAGCTACCCGCTCTCATCAGACTCCTGCGCTCTTTTCAGAAGCAAGAAACAGCAGCCTTGCGACCTCCTGGATCAGACCTTCCCGGCTTGGCGTCCCCTGGATTTCACTCCGCCAAATCAAAGGCCACCAAACCATTTAATCCATTTAAACTTTGGCTTCTGCACAACTTTCAAAGCGATATTTCTGCCTGTCTGTCTGCCCTGCAAAATCACTCCCTGTTATCCCTTTTCAGACTACTCTGGGCCACTTCCTTTCCTTCTACCCAGCTGTCAATAAGAGTCTCCCCCCCAGGCCAGGCTGTGTGTGTCAAACGCTGAAAATAAAACAACAAATAAAAAGCTTCGTCAGGTCGAAAGATTCTGCGTGTCTGTTTAAAAAAATAAAATAAAATAAATCCTGTTCAGCTCTTGGGGAAGGCGATCCAGCAAGTGTGGCCACGGATCTTCTCAAGGCACCTGGTGGTTTTTCCACAGGAGGGACCTCTGGCAGGCCAGAAGAAAGCCCCACCCCCCACCCCACCTAGAAGTGTGTCCCTGGGGTGCCTGTCACAGGAGGAGGAGGATCTCAGGATCTCGTCCAGGTCAACGAGGAGCCTGACGGCAGTCCCAGAATCTGGCTGGCTTCCTTCTTCCAGAGCAGGAGGAACTTTTCCTTGCTGGGCCAGGAGGGAGGGAACCAGGGAGCGCAGAAGGAAGGCCTCACCTGTCCACAGGTGCAGCAGCCTCAGGTAGAGCTCCTGGCTGACGCCCACTCCCCCCCCTACACACAATGTCCCACACACAACGGGACACACACACACGGGTGGGTCTTCCCTCTCCTCCTCACACTATGTTCTTCTCCTTAGGTGCAGGCCCCTCCCCCACACACCGCCCCCCCTCAAAAAAATATGCCCCCCACAAGCTGACCCCCCTCACACACAAGCTGACCCCCCCCAAACACCCCTCCTCCTCGTCCCCAAGGGCCTTCCTGGGCTCCCAAATAGCGCCACGAGGGCTGCTCTCCTATCTCAGGCACAGGGCACTGGGGCGGCCGGCCCTCGCTTCTTCCCACCCCTCCCCGAATTGGTCTCTCCTCAGCACGCCGCCCCCGCCGCCGGTGCTGCAATGGACTCTCCCACGAACGGTCTCTCTCTTCCCCTCTCCTGCCGCGCGCGCCTGCGCTCCTCACTCACGCTCTCTTTTCTCTTCCCTCCACCCCAAGTGGTATCTCCCATGCACGCGCTCAGCGCCCCCCTTCGCTCTCTTACGTCTGCCCCCCCTTTTTCCGCAGTTCTTATTGGTCTCTTCCTCGTCGTTCCGTCGGCCTCGGCGCTCCTCTTGCAGGAGGCGGGGCTACGCGGTCCCGCCCACTCCCCCCCCCGGCAGCCAATAGAGCGCCGCAGTTGGCTTCCCGGCGCGCGGCTTGCCCGGCAGCGGCCTCTAGCGGCGGGGAAGGGGGAGAGCGCGGTCTCTTTGCAGCTTCAAGTGGCGAAGCTCCGCTCGGACTGCACCAATGCAGCGAAGGAGGGGGTGTCCTGCTTGCGTTTCTTTATTTTATTCACTTGAAGTCAAAACAATATGCTCCCTCCCTCCCGCTCTACATACATACATAAAAATAATGTTATTATTTATACCCCACTCATCTGGCTGGGTTACCCCAGCCACTCTGGGCGGCTCCCAACAGAATATTAAAAACACGATGAAACATCAAACATTAAAAACTTCCCTAAACAGGGCTGCCTTCAGATGTCTTCTAAATGTCAGATAGCTGTTTATTTCCTTCACATCTGATAAATAGAACATGACACACAAAGGAAAAGGGACAAGGAGGGAAGAGGAAAATAAACCTCAACGTTTATATCCCACCTTTTTTTTTTCACTGATAGGGACTCACTCAAGGCAGCTTACAAGTAAAATAAGAACAGCTAAAAATAGAGATGTGCGTGCATTGTTATAATCATTACTGCTATTATTTATTCAGTTTATATGCCACCCACCATCTGAAGATCCCAGGGCAGTGCACATTAAAAACAAAATTTGTTGTTGTTTGTTGTTTAGTCGTGTCCGACTCTTCATGACCCCATGGACCAAAGCACGCCAGGCACTCCTGTCTTGCACTGCCTCCCGCAGTTTGGTCAAACTCATGTTCATAGCTTCGAGAACACTGTCCAACCATCCTGTCCTCTGTCGTCCCCTTCTCCTAGTGCCCTCAATCTTTCCCAGCATCAGGGTCTTTTCCAGGGAGTCTTCTCTTCTCATGAGGTGGCCAAAGTATTGGAGCCTCAGCTTCATCACGATCTGTCCTTCCAGGGAGCACTCAGGGCTGATTTCCTTCATAATTGATAGGTTTGATCTTCTTGCAGTTCATGGGACTCTGAAGAGTCTCCTCCAGCACCATAATTCAAAAGCATCAATTCTTCGGCGATCAGCCTTCTTTATGGTCCAGCTCTCACTTCCATACATCACTACTGGGAAAACCATAGCTTTAACTATACGGACCTTGTCGTGGCGAAGGGGCTTAAATAACTTAGAGAAGTTATGTTTTGACCAAATGTGAACCACCTGGAGAAGGAACCGGCAAGCCACTCCAGTATCCCTGCCAAGAAAACTCCATGGACAAAGAAAAACATAATTTACATAGAATAATTTAAAAAAGCACAAAATAAAACAATCACAGAAAAAAGTCATAACAACACACATTTGAAAGGCCCTAGATTATTTAATGGACTGGGTAAAGATATTAGCTGAGATTAGATGACACTTGGGTCCCTTCCAACTCTAATATTTCCTTGACATCTGATAAATAGAACATGGCACACAAAGGAAAAGGGACAAGGAGGGAAGAAGAAAATAAATGATTCTGTGATTCATTCTATGATTCTATGGTTTCATCTTGCAATAAAGATATGCAAGGAAGGCATCGGGCAAGCCTCTCTGAAGACAGCATTCTACAGATGGGAGACACCACAGAAAAGACCCGTTCTTGTGTTGCCATGCTCCAAACCTCATGAGGAGGGGGACACAGAGAAGGGCCTTGGATGACAAGTCCGGGTCAGTTCGTTCAAGGAGAGACAGTCAGAAGTCCCCAAAGCCTGTTGCAATAAGAAGGTCTCTGCCTGTCTACATTGCAATTGCATTTATATCCCACCTTTGCAGGTTAGGTCAAGAGGCAGTGGCTGGCTACCGAGGTCACCCAGTAAGCTTCATGACTCAGCGGGGATTCGAACCCTGCTCTCTCCCAGGTCCTAGTTTAATTATTGTATTTTAATATTTTGCCGGAAGCCGCCCAGAGTGGCTGGGGAAACCTAGCCAGATGGGTGGAGTATAAATAATAAATTATTATTATTATTAACTGCTACACCACATCCTGTCCAGCGATTATTGGCTCGTCCCCCCATGGAACACACAAGTCCTGCAGGAGCAAAGTTTGTGAGGACCGGCTCAAGACATTTTGCTGTCTGAGGCAAAGGACAAGGTGACCCCTTCCCTCCTTGCAGCATACACAGAAGCCAATTAAGCTGATGGTGATGATAATTTGTTTAATTTATGTAGCACCCTTCATCCAAGGATCACAGAAAACACAATTACTACTACGTACTAATAATTATAATAATAGAATCCCCTCTCCGAACACATTAAAAAGGTCATAGGAAGAGCATTCCACAAACAGGGAGCCACTGTGGAAAAGGCCCTGTTCTTGTGTTGCCGCCCACTGGGCCCCTCACAGAGGCGGCACGAAGAAGGGCTTCCGATGAGGAATGCAGAGTCTGGGTCAGTTCCTGTGGGAAGAGGTGGTCCTGGAGTATTATGGCCCTGAGCTGTTTCAGGCTTTATAGGTCAAAACCAGTCCTTTAAATTGGACCAGGACTAGCAGCCGGTTCCATTAGACCAGGATTGATGTAGTAGGCTGAAACCACGGAAGCTTACTCTAGTGAGTGTTTTCCAGGGCACCAGAGGGCCATCGCGGGTACAAGGCAGCCTGCATGGTACTCACAGCTCTGTCCACCCCCCACCCCCCTTCCCTCAGCATCTGCAGCCTGAGGCAGCTGCCTCATCGCAGGGCCGGCCCTGACCTTAGGGATGCTGTATTTCAAAAAGCGAAAATCCAGACGGATTGCCAACATCGACTGCCAGGCGTCTGGATGGATTTTCTGGGACATTTAGCCAATTTCCCGCCCGGACACTGCTTTTATTTTTTTGTTTTCTTTCAAAAACAATAATATTCATTTTGTAAGAACACAAATACTTTTATAAAAACACCTACTTACATATACACTACAAAACAAAAACAAACAAACTTTCTTTAGCACCTCACCCCTTGCTTTTTCCTGCAAGACCAATTGCAGTCATTAACAGTCGTTAACAGTCATCCACAGGTTTACCACTCCTATCAGCCAATCCCCCATTCCCACCACCCTTCTGAGTAATACCCCTCCCCACCCTCTCACTATATATAAGGGTCCGGTGACTTCTGTTTCAGTGTATCTGAAGAAGTGTGCATGCACATGAAAGCTCATACCAATGACAAACTTAGTTGGTCTCTAAGGTGCTACTGGAAGGAATTTTTTCCATTTTGTTTAAACAATACATATAAATTATTGTCTCTTCATCATTTTCCTTAACCTCTTTGGGTGACTTCCTCGAGTCCCCCCATTTGAATTTCAATTGTAATCATCTTTAACAGTTACCCAAATTAAAAATTAAACCATAATGAGCATTATATCCTTATCCAAAATTTCTATCATTTTAAACATCCTAATATCTTAATCTGCCAACCTAGCAGTTCGAAAGCACCTCAAAGTGCAAGTAGATAAATAGGAACCGCTACAGCGGGAAGGTAAACGGCGTTTCCATGTGCTGCTCTGGTTTGCCAGAAGTGGCTTTGTCATGCTGGCCACATGACCTGGAAGCTATACGCTGGCTCCCTCGGCCAATAATGCGAGATGAGCGCGCAACCCCAGAGTCGGTCACGACTGGACCTAATGGTCAGGGGTCCCTTTACCTAATATCTTAATACACTACACAAAATTCCTACTCCTACACTGAAATCCTATATCAACTTCCAAAAGGACCAAAATATCAAATATCACAATATTTTTTTTCAAATATAATTTAAATTTCTTCCAATCTGGACATTGCTTTTGACTGCAGTATTCCGATTATGTCCGGGGAAATTCTGGACGTACGACAACTTTTCCTCCCTGCACTCTGTGTGTTTCTCCCCTCTAGAGGGCAGCAGGCTCTTTCCAGAGCCCACAGCACAAGAGCACCCCATGTTCTGCAGGAGAGCCTCCTGCCAGGTTTCTGCATCCTCTCTCCTGGCAAATTCCAGCCCTGGATCCACCGAAGGGGAGAAGGGGACCACAGCAGCCATGGGGTCCTCCTGGCCACCCGTCCATCTTGACTGCCTCTTAGTGCACTGCAGACCCAGGGCATCAAGGAGGAGCGTCCACAGCTGCTGCCTGCCATGATCCATATTGGATTGGCAGCAACAGATACCGAATAACAGAACTGCAGAGTTGGGAGGGTCCCTAAGGGTCATCCAGTCCAACCCCCTGCAATTCAGGAATCTCGAACCCATGACCACGAGATCCAGAGTCTCATGCTCTACTGACTAAGCCATCCCATAGGCACTATGTTCTGGAATCTAGGCTTAGGATAATATTAAATTCTCTTGTAAATTATGGTGTTTCAAATGTGCACTTTAAATCTGACTTCCTTTCGTAATGCTTTCTTTGGAAATGTTTGGGGGTTTTTTTTGTTAACTTTGTTGCGTTATAGAGAATAACCTGAAATGCAGAGATTTAGTAAAAAAAATTCTGTTATCAGCAGCCCGATCTATAGAAATCCCCATTGAAATCTGATTAGATAATATTTGGAATGTGGCTCTCTTGGAACACCTTACTCACCAAAGAAAGGTAATTAAAGGCATTTCAAGGAGAGACACTTTTGATGAGACTCAGCTTCCTATATTTTCCTTTCTAAATAAGATGGGAGATACTTTTATTCCACGCCCCAACACAAGAATCTCTGTGGATAACACATAAATAAAGGTATTGTTTCCATACTACGTACTGCATATGAAACTTAATAAGAATCTACCGCAGGACAAGTTACTGTAGTTATATGCTGTTCTTGTATTTAAATGGAAAACAATTAAAAAATACCAGTACTAGTTTGTTTTTTTAAAAAAAACACTTTGCTGCTTTAAATGTGAGTTCTGTAGTTGGCCTCCTTCGCAATGTTTTGCTTTGAAATCTTTAAGATAATATTTTAGTTTCCTGTTATGTTGCCTGGAATGTATACCGTATATTCCGGTGTATAAGACGACCCGGCGTATAAGATGACCCCCTGGGTTAAAAAGTAGTCTTATACGCAGGAATATACATACTTTAAATTTGACTTTCTTCAATAATACAGTGGTGCCTCGCAAGATGAATTTAATTTGTTCCGCGAGTCTCATGCGCAGACTTCATTTCATGTGAGCCCTGGACGAGCTCTCTGGTGCCCGGAGTAAACGGAGAGGGTGAGTCTTCGATTTGAATGTTGTTTTGGAACAAGACCTTCCCTGAACCCACAGTGACGGCAAATCTCTCTTGCAAATGACTTGACTTACGGAGGGCTTTATGAGGGATGTTTCAGTAAGTGATGTTTGCCTTTGATGTAGCACTCTGCGTGGGCAGAAATTTGCCAGTGCTTCGCAAAACACCCTCCTACATAAAGCCTCATCAAACTTCTCACACACACAACATTTGGGCTGTTTTTTTTAAGGGAAAAAAATCAAAACATTTCTGCATTGCTCTGCGGTAAGGGGCACCAGGTCCGTCTCACACTCGTTTGATCTCCGAGACTTTACAAATAGAGAATTGTGGAATTGGAAGAGGTCTTGGGAGGTCATAAGAACATAAAAACATCTTTGGCGATCCCTCGAGTAAGATTGTCTTCCATAAACACGGTTTTAGCAGTGAGTCCGTAAGTGACTATGTAGGCCAATTCTGGACCCACACGTCCTTCCACAGTGGGGACATTGGTTTCCGGGCGGGAGTTGATCACGGTGTGGATTTGCCAAGTGAACCTTCCTCTTAGCACGTTTCCCCCTTGCGTCCTGAGTTTGAGTGTCTTCAAAGTCCATGACACCTTTGGTAAAGGCTGTTCTCCAACTGGGGCGCTCACAAGCCAGTGTTTCCCAGTTGTCAGTGTTTATACTACATGGCCCATCCAGTCCAGAATCCTGTTCTCACAGTGGCCAGCCAGATGTCTGATATGGGAAAGCTGCAAGCAAGATCCAAGCACCAGAGCCCTCTCCCCTCCTATGGCTTCCAGCAACCGGCATTCAGAAGCATTGCTGCCTCCGACTGTGGCTCAGAGACATCATAGGCCCACGGGTGGCGCTGGGCGGTTTGAATCCCCACAACGGGGTGAGCTCCCGTTACTCTGTCCTAGCTCTTGCCAACCTAGCAGTTCGAAAGCATGCCAGTGCAAGTAGATAAACAGGAACTGCTGCGGCAGGAAGGTAAATGGTGTTTCCATGTGTTCTGGTTTCCATCACGGTGTTCCATTGTGCCAGAAGCGGTTTAGTCCTGCGGGCCACATGGCCTGGAAAGCTGTCTGTGGACAAATGCCGGCTCCCTCGGCCTGAAAGCGAGATGAGCGCCACAACCCCAGAGTCACCTTTGACTGGACTTAACAGTCCAGGGGTCCTTTATCTTTTTATTTTATTTTTACCATAGACAAGGATGTCATATGGAGGAGGGAGAAAGATTGTTTTCTGCTGCTCCAGAGAAGCGGACACGGAGCAATGGATTCAAACTACAAGATCGATAGGCCTCTCCTCCACACATTCTGAACTAGGGTTAACAGATGTCCCCGTTTCCCGGGGACAGTCCCCGGATTTGCGAACAAGTCCCCGGACAAATTCCATCCCCGGAATGTCCCCGGATTTCATCTCATGTCCCCGGGAAACACAGTAGCGGCAGTTTCAGCAGCCCACAGCAATTGGCTCTGGCTGGCTTCAGGAGCTGCTCGGAAGTCCCCATATGATGGTGGTGCAGGGGCTCTAAGATGCAGCTTCCGGGCTGCCTCCACCTTCCCTGACCCCAGCAACTAAGCTGTGAAGGGAGGCTTCATGCTGCCTATCGGAGCAACCTCCCAACTCCTACTTGCGTGCAAGCAGGAGCAGGGCGGGGATCTCTCAGTTAGGCAACGGGAAAACTCCCTTCCCAGTCAAGGGACGCAAGTAGGAATGGGATTGGGGCTGCTCCGATGAGAAGGGAGGCACCACCGCTCTCGGCCCTCCTTCTCCACCTTCCATGCCTGACCCACCGCACACTGCTTCACCACCACCACCAAAGAACCAACAACTCAGGGGCTGCCCAGGCTCATGGAGAAAGGAGGAAGTGGAAATGTGGCAGTTGAGGTCAAGGCAGTGTCCGCTCCTCTGTCACCGCCATCGCTGCAGCATCAATATCCCAAATGTGTAGTATTTATTTATTTATGGTGTCCCCGGATTCATTGAAAAAAAAATCTGGTTGAACTGGAGAATAACTTATGTTAGTTATTCTGGCCTCGGTCCAGTATACCTGAAGGAGTGTCTCCACCCCCATTGTTCTGCCCGGACAGAGGTCCAGTGCCAATGGCCTTCTGGCGGTTCCCTCATTGCGAGAAGCCAAGTTGCAGGGAACCAGGCAGAGGGCCTTCTCGGTAGTTGCACCCGCCCTGTGGAACGCCCTCTCAGCAGATGTCAAAGAGAAAAACAACTACCAGACTTTTAGAGGACATCTGAAGGCAGCCCTGTTTAGAGAGGCTTTTAATGTTTAATAGCTTATTGTATTTTAATACTTCTGTTGGAAGCCGCCCAGAGTAGCTGGGGAAACCCAGCCAGATGGACGGGGTATAAATAATAAATTATTATTATTATTATTATTATTATCATTATTTGGGGTGTGGCACCCGATTACAGGCAAGGTGGGCAACATCAAGTAGCTACAATTTTCTCACAGTGGCCAGCCAGATGCCCCTTATTATGGGAAGCCAACAAGCAGGATCCGAGCACCAGAGCCCCCCCCCCCCCGTGGTTTCCACCAACTGGTATTCAGGAGCATAGCAGCAGCCAGGGCAGAGCACAGTCATGCTGGCAAGTAGCAATCGATAGCCCTCTCCTGCATGAATTTGTCCAATCCTCTTTTAAACTCACAGGATCTCCGAGCTAGAACATCCTTGGCAGAGAGCAGACTCCTGCAAAGTCTGAGATCACAGATGCATCAGATCTTGGCACAGCTTCTTGGCTCCAGCATCCTTTCATACTGTATGTATGGAAATCGCTGCTACAAAAGATGTAGCCAAGGCCCTGGGCAGTTTGATGGCTGGAAGAGGGGAACATGAGAGAATGGGAAGAGCTTGCTGGATCAGCCAGTGACTCATCTCACACAGCATCCTGTTCTCCCAGTAGCTGACCTGCGGGAAGCCAGTGATGAGGATCAACTCTCCCCTCCCATGGTTTCCAGAAACTGGCATTTGGAACCATTTCTGACTATGCAGGCAGGGCAGAGCCATCGTGGCTGGTAGCCACCCGTGACTTTCTTGCTAATGGATTTGTACAGTCGTCTTTTAAGGCTGTCCAAGTTGGCATTGCTGGAAGCTAGGAAACGGACCGAAGGGCAAAAGGCTGGCCAGTTGGAATTAGCCCAGCCAGCTTAATGGAACCTCCACATCCAGAGGCAGTCCTGCCCCAAATTCCAAACACGGGCAAGGTCATTGCCCTCATCCTTCTGCCCCCCCTGCTGGAAGGGGGCGTGAGGTGGGGTTTTGTTTCAACAGATGGGATTGTTTTGGAAAGGAGATCGCAGCAACCAAGCTATTGGAAGCGCTTTCTGATAGTGAGAGCCGTGGAACGGACGTGGGAGGTTTTTCAGCAGAGGTGGGATGGCCACTGGCCATGTATGACCTAGTTGAGATTTCTGCATTGCAGGGGGTTGGACTAGATGACCCTTGGAGATGCCGCCCAGCTCTAAAATCCCATGGTTCTTCAGCTGCGATCCTTGCCTTGTAGGGGGTTGGACTAAATGACCCCGGGGCCAACGCCACGACCCTGTGGCGGAAGGCAAGCCTGGGCAAGCTCCTCGGGGCAGGGGCCTGCTTGCTTGCTTGCTTGCCGGCCACCCGCGGGGGCGGTCCGGGTTCAGGATCCGTCGCGGCTGCCCCCGGGCCTCTCCGGCGCAGTTGAGGACGGGGCGGGCGAGGCCGAGGCGGTCCCGGTCCCTGTCCAGCTGCTGCTGCTGCCTTGGCTGCTGCTGTGCCCCGCCCGCCCCGGGAGAGGCAGGTCCGCCCGGGCGCCGTCGAGGGGTGTGGCGCGCCGCCGCCGCCGCCCGGCTTGCCGAGCCCCTTCCCCGGCGGCGAGCGAGCGAGCCTCTGCTCCTTCCCCTTCCTCGCACACTTCCTCCGGCCGCGCTCACTTCCTCCGAGGCGACGAGCAGCAGCAGCAGCAGCAACAGCAGCAGCGACGGCGCCGCCCGGCCGGCCGAGCGCCATGAGCCCAGGTGGGTGTCCGGCTCCCCGACGGGGCGAACCCCGCGCGCAACGCTCCCTTTGCGCAAGGCGCGCCCAGGAAGAGGCGCACCCCGCGGGGCCCAGGCGCCTTCTCCCTCCCTTAGGCGCTGCGATGCCCAGGGCAGGACGCCCCGGGGCATGGGCAGAGTGCGCTCTGCTTCTGGGCGCGCCGGGATGGGCTGAGTTCACCCCCTCCTTCCCGATCCTGGGGCTCCGGGAGGGGCCCCGCCTGCTCCGCCAGCCAGCCGCCCTCTGGCTCCGGAACCGGGGCTGACTCGCGAGTAAATCTGGGGGTTGATAACGGGGCGGCTGAGCTCGTGCCCAAGTTTCCCAACTTGGCTCCCAACTCCGTCTTTCCGCCCGTTCACACGACCTTCGGCGCTAGGACAGTTTCCCCGCGCCCCGCGCGTGGGCACGGGCGCACACGTGTGTTTTCGGAGCAGCTGGGCAGGTAAATTCAGGGACATTAAGTCGCGGCTTCTAAGGCAGGGGGAGTTTCTTAAACCCGCGATTTCCCCCTTTTTTGCACGTTGAGATGGTACAGTCCTGAGGCGGGGGGTCTGTTTGTGTCACGTGTCCTCCCCGGCATTTTTTGAATGGGTTTTGGCGGAGCCAAATGGAGGAGAAGCTTCAGCTACGTCTCTGGGGGACATTGGCGGGGCTGGGGGGGGGGAATAGCTCCCTCGAGCTCCCTGTGTACTGTCTGCACTGACTGGAAGCAGCTGGCCAGGGGTTCAGGCAGGGGGGCTCTGCCAGCCCCACCAGGAGATGCTGCTGTGCGGGGCAGTCGATTGACTTTTTATTTATTGCATTTATTTATGCATTTATAGCCCATCTTTTCTCCAGGAAGCTCAAGGTGGCTTTACAGGGCTCCCCCTCCCCCTTTGCATTTAATCCCTGCAACAACCCTGTGAGGTAGGTTAGGGCAAGATGCTGTTGAGACTCCTGCATTACAGGGGGTTGGGCTAGATCAGGCATCCCCAAACTGCGGCCCTCCAGATGTTTTGGCCTACAACTCCCATGATCCCTAGCTAACAGGACCAGTGGTTAAGGATGATGGGAATTGTAGTCCAAAACATCTGGAGGGCCGAAGTTTGGGGATGCCTGGGCTAGATGACCCTCGGGGTCCCTTCCAACTCTATGATTCTATGAGAGTCAGTGGCTGACCCCCAACGGAACATCCAGTGAGCTTCATGGCCTGGTGGGGATTCGAACCCTGGTCTCTCCCAGGTCCTGGTCCTCATTGAATCCCTGCAACTACCCTGGTCTGATGCTCTAAACCAGGGTTTCCCTGTTGTTGTTTTTTGGACTACAACTCCCATCATCCCTAGCTGGCAGGGCCAGTGGTCAGGGATGATGGGAATTGTAGTCCCAAATCAGCTGGACACCCAAGGGGTCTTCTGCATGCAGGGCAGGTGTTCCAGCATGCAGCCATGGTCCTTTGCCTAGAGATTTGGGCTGGGTGTGAGGCTGAACGGGAGTCCCGAAGGGGCAGAGGAACTGACGCCTTGAGACTGGCTGGATTCGCCTGGATCCCTTGGGGTGGCCTCGATCCGAGCTGCTGCGTGATCGTCTCATGCCCCAAACCTCCTGGAGCCTCCCAAAGGCATCCTTTCCTCAGTTTCTCCAGCCACCCTCCAACTTCAGACGGAGATGTTCTCAATGGGCGCTTGGGCCCCTTGGCCTGGGAGGGACTTTCCAGCTGAGTGACGTGAGCTGCTTGGAAACCCCGGCTGGGAAGCACTTTCTTGAGTCACAGAGTTCGATCTGCTGCTGGTGGCAGCAGCAGCAGGAAGCCTTGAGTCATGGTGTGAAAAGGGTTCCCCAGAGGTCATCCAGCCCAACCCTGTCGGTGCTGCAAAATGCAACGCAGCTTGGCTGGGAAAATTAAACCCCAGAACCCTCATGTCTGCCCTCGGTTGCTGCGGGCCCACTTTACCTCTTCGCTTCTGGTTCCCAGTTCTTTGTCCTGTTCCGGAGAGGTAGAGAGCCACTGAGCATGGAGGCTCCATTTAGCTATCATGTGCAGCGATAGATCTTTCCTCCTCCATGAAATCTGCTCCCGTCTGCTTTTTTTTTTAAAAAAAGCGAACTAACTCACTTCGTTTGTACTCTGCGTCAGCCTTTGCTATCCTAGGACCCTCCAGGCGGCCTGGGTTGGACTGTTGTGATTGACATCTGCCCCTGCCAGAACGGTGTTGGGGCTGGTGGGGGGGACGGAGGGAGCCAGGTTGGCAGAGGCTGCCCAAGCCTGTGGGATGCTGATTCAGCCGTGTGCCTCTGACGTCCCCCCTTCCCCCCCACTTTGAATGAGGAACTGGGTGCAATCGACGATGATCCAAAGTTCCTTTTCTGTACTCCCCCCCCCCCCTGGTTGAGACACCGCTGTGGAAAGTGTGCCTCAGCCCCAGCCCCTCCTTCTGCCCCGGGGAGACAGTTCTGAGCTGTTTTATCCATTCCGAGAAAATCATAGAACTATAAGTGTGGGAAGGGGACCCCCAAGGGTCATCTAGCCCCACCCCCTGCAATGCAGGCATCGCAGCTAGAGCATCCCTGGCAGGTGGCCACCCACCCCTTGCTGCCTTGCAGAATCTGACAATGCCCTGAGAAGAGACCCTTTCTCATATCCCCCCCAAGATCCTAAGACCTCCTCGCTGGGTTGCCCATGGCTACTTCGCTGGCACTCTGGAAAACGTCACCTTTCAGCCCCAGCTATAAATGGACTGCTGGACTGCGGACTCCTTCAGGCCAACTGATTTTACAGCCACGCTTTTTTGGAGGCCGGCAGAACGTTTCACACTTCCCAGTGCTGGCTTCCGCTACATCCCCGATTCCGCACGCAGTGAGCCTGCTTCGGTTTTGCACATCTCGCTATTGCGGGGCAGCTCGCCGGCGACGACGCAGCTCAGCTCAGGCACCGGTTGCCTTAGGAGACGCGAGCCAAGATAACTCGGCACGTGGAGGCTTTCTCTGCGTGTCGACCGGGTTTTTGCATCGCTCTTGCAGGGCGTGGAGTTAGAGCAGAGCCAACCTGGCCAGAAGCCATCAATAGTCCGCTTCTCCTGCATGAATTTGCCTAATCCTCTTCTAAAGCCATCCAAGTTGGTGGCCACCACCGCTGCCCCCTGTGGCAGGGAGTTCCAGAGGTCAACCGTGTGCTGTGTGAATAAGTGCTTTCTTTGCCCTGGTTTCTCTTCCCTGGGAGCTCAGACAGAGGCACCCCAGTACAAAAGTGTGCCCCCAAAACAACCCCCTCTTTCCACCGTGATGCGAGGGTCCTTTTGGGTTGTCCCGGCTGCTTTTATGGGAACCAGATGTGCTGCGATCAGACGACTCTCCTGCCTGGAGGAGCTGTGTTTTTGTTTGGTTGTTAAGGAAGTCGGCCGCTCTTGGGCGCAGCTGATGCCGCCGAGGGCAGGAGGGACTCCCCGTCCCCCGTCCCTCCCTGACCATGTGGCTCATGGAATTGCACCTGGGCCAGCTCTCCGCAGCTTCATTTGCCGGCCACCTCCAAATGGCAGGTTCTCTAGCTGCTGCCCCCGAAAGGACCTAATTTTCTACGGCTGCAATCCTGACCCTGCTCACTCGGTAGGAAGCGTCCTGCCTTATTGGTTTTGGATCGGCACAGTTAGGATTCTGCAGCCAGCTCGTTTTGTCCAAAAAGGGATACGGGAAAATCAGAATAGAGGAGGCAAGCCACAAAACGTTTCGTATTAAGCGTTGCATATTGAAGGGAGGTGCGGAATGTGAGTGGCCAGGAAACCCTCCTTTGCAAAAATATCTGGGTAGCAAGAAGAATCAGATTTCTGTTAGGGGTTTATTTGGTTCTGAGCTGCTGAGCGAAGCCCTGCTTGCCAGGTAGGAGAGGGAGAATCACAGAATTGTGCAGTTGGAAGGGACACCAGGGGTCAAGTAGTCCAACCTCCTATAGACACACCAGGTTCTGGGCTTTGCTGGGCCTCGGTCACGCTGCATTGCAGGGGGCTGGACTAGATGACCGGGTGGGGTCCCCCTCCCAACTCTACAATTCGATGGTTTGGTGAAATAAGCAAAGCCCAGGCAGGTGGGGCGGTCCCAGTGCTTCATGGCCGTGAGAGGCTTGAGGCTCACCCGCACTTCCGATCGTCCTGCACCTAGAAAACACAGGTCCAAGTGATTTTTCACTTATCCCTGGGGGACCTGCCTTTGAGCACTAAATCAGAGCAAGTGTTCAACCCTATGGAAGTTGGCTCCCAACTCAGAGCGGCTTTCCCCGGGGGGAAGTGGCTGGACGAGCAGAAGTCCGGATGACCCCTTAGGCTGGGGGGAAAGGGGCTTCATTTGGGAACATCTTTGCAGCAAAACCTCCCTCTCGTCGTCCTAGAACTCTGGGCCACTGGGCCCTTTCTCTTATTGCGCCTCAATCTTCCGACATTCAGCAGACAAGTTCCAGGGTTGGGAGAGAGGGAGAAATGCCCCTTGAGAAACCTGCTTGCAGGACCTGAGCACAAGAATGTAAGAATACAAGGAGAGGCCTGCTGGATCAGGCCAGGGTCCCATCTGGTCCAGCATCCTGTTCTCACAGGGGCCAACCAGAGGCCCGTGGGAAGCAGGATCTGTGCATCAGAGCCCTCTGCCCCAGAGACTGTGAAGAATCTCCCTAGGAAGGCGAAACAGGACAGGCACAAGCTTCTCTCAGGTCCTCAAAACTCATCCCCTCTCCATTAGACCCTAGAGTTGAATAGCCAAGCTTTTCAGGGCGGAGGTACTATCCATATTGTGTGGTGCTTGAAGCCCCTGGCGCCAGCAGTTAGTGGCATTGCCAGGTGCCACCTTCGGGAGCTGCCCACCAGACTCGGGGACAACGGAACGTTGGCAGTCCAGTTTGCGTGAGGGCAGAGGAGGCAGGCAGTTTGGCTGGGATTTCAGCCTCGCCCAGGCGCTCGCGGCAGGAGTGGCTTCGTGAGGAGGAGCTTCCCGGAGACGGGGAAGCGAAGGGCTGTGGCTTGAGGCTGACGAAAGAGCCCCGGGGAGGGGAAACAGGAACCTGCGAGGTGGGGGAGGGGCAGGCCCTTGGCTCGCCACAGGGCGGCTTCCGACTGCTGCGGAGGCCTCTGTTGGGGTCCTTGTTTGGAGGCTTCTTGGGAAAGATCTCTCATGGGAGCAGGGCTCAAACCCTGACAGGGCCCGATCCCTAGAATCTTGAACATCGAACATGAAGCCCAGCCGCTCTGGGTGGATGAGGACAGAGAAAAGAAATCCCTCCTTCATCTGGAACAGGGTTAAACTACGGAACTCCCTGCCACAGGAGGCAGTGATGGCTGCCAACTTGGGAGGCTTTCAAAGGGGATTAGATAAATGAATGGAGCAGGAGAGGGATGTCTAGCCAGAATGGCTGTGCTCTGCCTCCAAGTTAGAGGCAGCTTCTGAATCCCAGTTGATGGAAACAGCAAGAGGCAAAGGTGTTATTCTTGCGCACAGATGCTGCGTTTGGGCTTCCCGCTGGGGCATCTGGTTTGCCACTGGGAGACCCGGGTGATGGGCTAGGTGGGCCATTGGCCTGATCCCACAGGGGTCCTATTCCGATGTTCTTTTGACCAATGGCCTCCTCGAGTCTTCATGGTAGAACCCAGAAAGGAAGTTGCTGGGGACACCCACCATCTCTGACTAGGCTGGCGATAGCTAATTGTTTGCGAATGCTCCTGGCGTGGGATTGGGGCCGTGGCTGGAGCTTGGTGCAAAGCAGAGAGGGAGCCCTCCTCCACAGCGCAAATGCTCTGCCTTACAGCCCTAGCTAGGTCTCCTCGGAAGCAAGCCCCATAGAGAACCATGGCACCCACTCCCATGAACTGACAGTGGGATTGCAGTCGTAATCGGCAGCTAGCTTTCTTTTAGTGTCCTTGTTGCCAGCACAGCACCCATGGGTGCCCACAAGGGCTTCTTTGGCTCTTGAAGAAAGGTAGTTTAACGGTTGGCCAGAGGGAGGTTTCACTTGCATCTTCCAGAAAGAAAGGGGGAGAAAACCCTCTTTCCAAACCTATTTGCTGACGGGAGCAAGCGCGCATGGCTGCGCATGGCTGACCTGTGCACAGAGTTGCGGGTGCATCTCCTGCTTTGCAAGTATTACGTCCCCAGACCCCGCCTCCCCCCCTAAAGTTGGCCAACCCTTGCTCTAGTGTTTAGGTCCACATTGTTCTGGAAACCACGTGTGGGGTAGGAGCCAGCGTGGCATAGTGGTTAGAGTGCTGGGAGCCCAGGGTTCGAATCCCCACTCGGCCCATGAAGTTCACGGGGCGACCTTTGGGGGCCGGTCGCTGTCACTCAGCCTGACCTGCCTCACAGGGTTGTTGTGAGAACTGTGCGCGCCACCTTGAGCTCCTTGGAGGAAAAGTGTGCTGTCATAAAAAATAAAAATAAAGAAATGCAAAATGCCCATTGAACGGGAGACCCGACTTGAACGAATGATTGCTTTGGAATTCAAAGGGTTGTTGAATTGAATTAAACCCGATTCCTGTGCCCCTAGCGCTCTCCGAGGCAGCTCCCACCTCTTCCTAGGGGTCTCTGCCCTCGGTCGTTCCACGAGTGTCTCGCGGTACATTTGAGCGCCCTCTCGGTCTTCCTAGCTGCTGTCTGTAAAATGGGTAGATGCTCTCCCTGTGCCTAGTAGCGCCTTGAGCCACTATCGCCTGTCCCTTGGCCTTCTCTGCGCATCATGCGCTCTGCGTGTGTTTGAGCCCTCGCACAGGGATTAAGCGCTTCTGCTTCACACTTGACCTGGTTCTCTGTTCTTGGTTTCTAAAATTGCAGTGTGTGTGTGAGTGTGTGTGTGTGTGTGTGTGTCTCCTCCTTGGTGGGAATCACTTGCTTCGTTCCGCTAGTGAGCTGGCTGGGCAGTAGAAGCTGTGGGTTGTAGGAGGATCTCGGCCGATCCGAAGGGTGCGTCTGGTTGCCCGGAAGCCGGAAGGGAAGCCCAGGCAGTCGCTGGGCCACTCGGCTTAATATTAGAGCGCATACCTCCTGGGTTCTGCCTCCTGAGCTGCTGAGCCTTTGTGAACTTACTGACGCATCTCTGGCAGAGCCCAATTCCAAGTCATAGAATCATAGAATTGTAGAGTTGGAAGGGACCCCGAGGGTCATCTAGTCCAACCCCCTGCAATCTAGGAATAAATGCAAGTCCATTCACTTTCTCCCATTAAAGGCGGGGAAATCATAAGAACGTCCTCCCATCAAATGTCAAAGAGAAAAACAACTACCAGACTTTTAGAAGACATCTGAAGGCAGCCCTGTTCAGGGAGGCTTTTAATGTTTAATCCATTATTGTATTGTATTTTTCTGTTGGAAGCCGCCCGGAGTGGCTGGGGAAACCCCGCCAGATGGGCGGGGTATAAATAATAAATTATTAGTATTATTATTATTACTAGGGAAAGCCTGCTGGATCAGGCCAATCATCCGTCACATCCAGCATCCTGTGGCAAGGAGTTCCACAGCTTAACTATGCGCAGGAGTCCTTTCTTTTCTCCACCCTGAACCTCCCATCCTTCGGCTTCATCCCATGCCCTCAACCTTCTGAAGATGTGCTTGCTGACGCCAGCTCTCCCCCAGTGTGTTGGGCAATGGGCAGAATCCCCCTTTGCTGGGAAACCCCAGCCCGGCAGCGATAGCCGCAGAGAAGAGGGAGGTTTGCTGGCTGGTTGGAGGGTGGGAAGCCGATGAGGCCTCGGCTCCTTCCCTTTCCGATGAGTCAGAGATGAGGAGGCCCTTTTCCTTCCTGGACGGGAGGCTGGGTGCCCAGGAGACGAGGCCCCTGCCCAGCCCACAATCTCCTTCGCTGTCACCCACAGCTTGCTTTTCTCCCCCCAAAAAAGCCTCGGGTCGGCGGCTCAGGATAGAGGCAGAGCTGGGCTGAGCGAGGTAGGCAAGAACCTCGCTAGAGCTCTGCTGGATCCGTCCGAAGGCCTCCCCCCACCTGGCGCAGCATCCTGTTCTCACAGTGGCCGAATACCCCTGGGAACCTCAGAGTCAAGATAGACTGCCTCCGGACCTGGAGGTTCCATCGGCGCATGAGAAGCGCCTGTTGGATCAGGACCGTGGCTCATCTAGGCCAGCATCCTGTTCTCGCAGGTGCCAACGTGGGGAAATCGCTGGCAGGATCCTGTGGTTTCTAGCAACGGGTATTCAGAAGCGTAGCTGCCTCCAACCATGGAGGCTGAGCAGAGCCATTGTGGCAAATAGCCACAAATCGCCCTCTTCCCCCTCCTTGAGTTCGTCTAATCCTCTTTTAGACAAATGGATGTTCTCTGCCTGTGGCCCTATTCTCTTTCGCCCTGACGCAAGCTGGCTCCTTTGGGTGTCGGCTTCCTGTTTCCTGTCCCCCGCTTTTGTTGTTGAACTTTCTCGCATCCCCCTTGAGGTGCCTAAGCCATGTGAAATTAAGACAACAGCGAGGCCCATGCAAAACGAGAATTGCTATGCGGGAAAGCAGTGGAATCCATCGGTGGCATTAGGAAAAGACTTTTCCTCCCTGGAAAGGAAAGATTAAAAAAAAGTTTCTTTCTTTTCTTTAAAAGGCTCCTCCATCTAGTTCTGTTCAGAATCTCTTTTCCTGTGCCAGATGGAGCAGTTTGAAAGACATGACACAAAAGGAAAAGGGGTTGGGAGGGAGGAGGAAAACACAAACTTGGGCACCAATTCTCAGTTGCAGAGTTCTTGTTAGGGAAAACTGGAATGAAAAGATTTCAAAGGGAGGAGAGGCCAAAAAAGCCGCTGGTTGGTCTGCTGAGCTGAGGAAGACCCTGCGGTCCCTTCTCGCAAGCATTTTCTACGAATATTAATCCGTTTCTGTACATTGTTTTTATTGTTACTTGAATTTTGTACACGTCTTCTTGATTGGAGGACTGCATTGCAAAACTTGGAGGAGAGGGAATTTCAAAGGACGGCTGTGTTTCAGTTGTCATATTCATACCTTTTGGGAAGTGCAAACTGGTTGGCTTCATGTTAAAACCCTGGCTTAGCCAAATTCCACCCCCCCCCCCTTGCTAAGATCCTTGCCAAGTATTTGCATTGCGCGTTCTCTTTCCTGGCTGCCTTCCTTGGCCTTTTGCCCAACATCCAGATCAATCACCCTTTGTTCATGACAGGGGTGGGATGCAAAGATGTGCAAAGCAGTCCGTGCGAGGGAACCGTCTTCCTCTTCCGGAGAAACCGCAAGCTTCTGAGCCCCACAGAGTTCCCCGGCAACCAGGAGAGAAAGCCAAAGGGGATACCTTTTGAGTCCCTGGGCCAAAATCCTTTTCTACGGAGGAGAGAGACTCTCCCCACTGCAACCTCCACTTTGCCTCCCTTGTTAATTCCGCCTTTAATTCCTCCATCCCCGTCTCTCAGGGCGGTTCGTCTCCCATCTCAGGGCGGTTCGTCTGGCATGCAAAAGCAGCTGCTACATGCAAATGGATGGATTTGTCTAATTGTAACATCAGCGGAGAAACAGAGTCAGGAAGAAAGGAATAATTGAACCCCCCCACCCACCTCGGAGTTGACCGCAAACAGGCTGCGGGTGTGATTGACAGAGCATCACCTGGCTCTTCATCTCAGGGTCAGGGGTTTGAGCCCCACGTTGGACAAAGGATTCCTGCATTGCAGGGGGTTGGGCCAGGTGATCCTTGGGGGTCCCTTCCAACTCTACAGTTCTGTGATTCATGGGTTCATTAGGAAGAACTTCCTGACAGTAAGAGCTGTTTGACAGTGGAACTTGCTGCCAAGGAGTGTGGTGGAGTCTCCTTCTTTGGAGGTCTTTAAGCAGAGGCTTGACAGCCATATGTCAAGAATGCTTTGATGGTGTTTCCTGCTTGGCAGGGGGTTGGACTGGATGACCCTTGTGGTCTCTTCCAACTCTATGATTCTATGATTCTGTTTTAGTTGCAGTTCATTCATTTTCAGCTTTGTATTCTTGTTATAAAAAAGCACGCCTAGAGATTCCGTTGTTGCGCCCATAACCTAGGTTGAAGGTGCTCCTGGCCTTCATATCTCAGTTTCCAACACTGATTGGGCAGTGCCTGGGATGTCACTAACCCATCTCTCTTCAGCAGTATTCCAATGGTTTTTAAATCGGTTGTGCTTCTTTTTCTCTCTCGCTCCTTTTCCCTGCACGTGAACATTCAAATGAACAAACAGTCCTGCGGTTGCAGCCGGCCGAGGTGTGTGGAGACCGTTGCAAAACATGCAGTGGGTGGCAGTGAGGCCATACTCTCTGGAGGGGGCTCCCAGGAACTGCTCCCCCCCAGCCTGCCAAGCCCCAGGGTGCTTGCCTTATGCAATCTCCCTCCACAGGAGGGGCAGCTGAGGCTGGGGAAATGGGAAGGACCCTGAGAACAGACACGAGAGGGGTAAACAAAATACAACACCCCCCTCCCAAAAAAAGCGAGTTTGGTTCTGCTGCCGCAGAGGCCACTTCCCAGAAACGGCAGAGGAACTGGGGTCCTGCTTCCCTTTTCGGAACTTAGCTTCCGGTGAGCAAAACATCACCTGAACCCTCTAGATCAGCAGTTCCCTAACTTTTAGGGGCCACCCCCCTGAGTTTCATAAACTCATCCCCAGTGCACCCCCCCCGAATAGCGGTTTGCATGACCCACTAAGGAAGATAAGAGCGTAATAATGTTCAAAACAGTAGCAATTCATTGCACACTTATTCAAAATACAATTTAAGCTGTTTAGTTTGATATATAAAATTTATATACAGTGGTACCTCTACTTACGAATAACTCTACTAACGAATATTTCTACTTACGAATGGAGCTTCGTCCGCCATCTTGGATGCGGTTTAGATTTTTTCTACTTACGAATTTTTAGATAGGGTTGCTTCTACTTACGAATTTTTTCTCACAATGCATTCCTATGGGATTCGACTTACAATTTTTTTTGACTTACGAATGTGCATTCGGAACGCATTAAATTCGTAAGTAGAGGTACCACTGTAGATCGCTTGGTTGTACAAAACCTCGATGTGGTTTATCAAAAGAACGAAACGCTGAGATGATCAGCTGTTAAAACTATGAAGACCGTGAGAAAAAAAGTTAAAAACCAGCAATAAACTAAAAACACCTTAGCATTCTAAACATTCTGGGTGGGCTTGTCTAAGGGAAATAGTTTTTAGCAGGCGCTGAAAAGGGACAGAGCCAGCCTGATGTCAAGAGGCAGGGAGTTCCAGAGGGGAGGGTCCACCACACTGAAAGATTGAGCTCTTACAAATGGGAAACACATTTGAACCAGGGATAGTCTTCTAGTATTTACACCTCCAGTGCCCTCCCAGGATGGGAGGATTTTTTTTGGGGGGGGGTGTTGGACAGGAAGTTGGCAGGGCCGGAAAGCAGATGCGGCTATGGCAGTTGGCAGGGCCGCTTCCCTCTTGGCAGGAGGGCGGACACATCTAACCGGCATGCAAGGACACTTGCTGTGGGGAGGGGGGTGCCCCCCAAGCTGTCATCAGCCCTTCCCGGCTGGGCTGGTGTACTCTGGCTGGCAGCAGCAGCTGCGCCTGCCTGCGGAGCCTGTTGAGTGGAGGGGTTGCCCAAGATGACTGTTGGGGTCCCTTGCAATTCTGTGGTTCTCTGAGACCCCCTGCAGGGCCTGCACTCCCCTGCTGAGCTGTACCTCCCTTCCCTCCTCAAAGTGAGAGGGGAGGGAGGGAGCAAAGCAAGTTGCCAGACAGTTGGAAGGGAACCCCAAAGGTCATTCAGTCCAGCCTTGAGTCTAAAGCAATTCCCAGAAGCCAGAACTAAGGGAAAACTTCTCTCTCTGCCTGCTGGTGCCAGGCCAAAATGCCCTGCAATGTCTCAGGAAGCCCCCCCCCCCCGGTTTCCACTTTTCTGCTTCAGCGCAGACCCTCCGTGCAATGTGATTTCTGCATTGCCAGGGCCTGGGCTAGGGCCTTCCATTCCTACAAATCTCCCTTTTTAAATAGTCGGCAACCTAAGGCCTGTGGGCCACAAGCGTCCCACGGGGGTCGTTTAACCGGCCCCCAAGCCGAACTGAGCCACCCGCTCGGCAAGTCCCCGCGCTCTGTGCTAAACCGGCACAGTGCGGCATGGGAACTCGCTTGTGCGGCACTGGAAATCGCGTCTGCGCAGATGCCGGAAATTGCGGGTGTGATCCAGCCCATGGAGGGATCTCTGCTGGAATGAACCAGCCCAGGCAAGGTTGTTGTTGCTTAGTCGTTTAGTCGTGTCTGACTCTTCGTGACCCCATGGACCAGAGCACGCCAGGCACTCCTGTCTTCCACTGCCTCCCACAGTTTGGTCAGACTCATGTTCGTAGCTTCGAGAACACTGTCCAACCATCTCGTCCTCTGTCGTCCCCTTCTCCTAGTGCCCTCAATCTTTCCTTGCCGACCCCTGACCTAGTCCAAAAGCTTCATTTGCCATTCTTCTCTGCTAGGAACTTTATCTTCTTTCCATCTCTGAACCTATAGCATCCGCTCAGCTATAAAAAGTTCTTTTCTGCTCCCTTGGAATTTCAGCACCTAAAATTCGTAATAGAAAAGCCTCTGGTGCACAGGTCTTGCTCCAAATAATTTTTTGCGTTGCATGGGCTCTGTGCAGATCTGGTTTCGTTCTTGGGGAACACTAAGGCACCCTTGGCATTCATTATGTTTGGGGCTTTGGAGGAAATTCCATGCTAGAGATCATTAGGAAAGGGATTTAAAATAAAACAGGCCATATCATGAAGACTTTATTCAAATCTTGCGGTGCGTCTGGGATACTGTGTCCCGCCCCAGAAGGGAGCTGGGAAAAGTTCAGAAAGGGGCAAGCAGAACGGTCAAGAGGGTAACTCCCCTATGAAGAAAGATGGCTGCGTTTGGGGATGTTTAGAGAAAAGAGGATACATGATAGAAGTTTGTAGAGTTCGGCATGGCAAGGAGAAAGTGGGCAGGAAAAAAGCCCGTGCCCCTCTCTCATAGCATCAGAACTCCAGTGAACGTCAATATGGAAGTTGAAAAAGGAAGTCCTTCATTCAGCACATAGCTAGCCTATGGAACTCCCTGCCACAGGAGGCAGCCATGGCCACCTAAATAAATGGACCCCTGACCGCTAGGTCCAGTCGCGGACGACTCTGGGGTTGCAGCGCTCATCTCGCTCTATAGGCCGAGGGAGCTGGTGTACAGCTTCCAGGTCATGGGGCCAGCATGACTAAGCCGCTTCTGGCGAACCAGAGCAGTGCACAGAAACACTGTTTACCTTCCCGCTGGAGCGGTACCTATTTATCTACTTGCACTTTGACATGCTTTCGAACTGCTAGGTTGGCAGGAGCTGGAACCGAGCAACGGGAGCTCACCCCGCCGCAGGGATTCGAACCGCCGACTTTCCGATCGGCAAGCCCTAGGCTGTGTGGTTTAATCCACAGCACCACCCTTGTCCCTTAATGGCCACCTAGATAGCTTTAAAAGAGGATTAGGCCAATGAATGAAGGAGAAAGTCTCATGTGCAAGGCCCATGGAGCCTCCTGGCCCTCGCATTGACCCCGTCCGCTTTGATCAGGCTTTCTCTCAACGATTTCCTAAGCAGGTGGGCGGAGCTCGCTGTGAATCAATAGGGGAGGGGGGGTCCCCCGCTTTGATTTCCTGCCTCTGGCATCAAAATGTCTTGGGCCGTGTCTCTGCCTAGCTGACTTCCTGTTTAGATTTCTGCAAGCCACATTTCCTTTCCCTTGGCATCAAAGGCAGCCCCACCCCCACCGTGGGAGCTTTTCCTGGACGGGGATCCTGAAAGGGGGCACTGGGGGAGGGACCCACAGCTTTGGAACAGAGACTGGCAAGAATAAAATAGAGCCCAGCTGCTGGATCAGGCCCAAAAGGGGCCCATCTCCAGCATCCTTTTCTTCTCAGTGGCTAACCAGGTGCCTTGGGGAGGGGGGAACCGGGACCTGCAAGCAGGATTTGAGCATCAAAGGCCTCTCCCCTCTGGAGGTTTCCAGCGATTGACATTTCTCTAATCCCCTTTTAAAGGCATCCAGGTTGGTGGCCATCACTGCCTCCTGTGGCAGGGAGTTCCGCAGTTTAACAATGCGCCGCATGAACAGATACCTGCCTTGATCTACCTTGAATCTCTCAACGGTCAAATTCCTGGGACACCCACGAGTTCTAGTGTTAGGAGAGAGGGAGAAAGACTTTTTTTTGGGGGGGGGTCCTCCAACTCTGAACCAGGAAAAGGTTTTTAATTTCATTTTTTAAAGCCTGTCGTGATTTAGTATATATTATTTGTACCTTGATTAGTTTGTCACATTCCTGTATGATTTTGAAGGCAAGGTTGGCTTAACAGCAAATTAGTTACTGTGAACGGTGCTGCTGCAGAAATTCCAGTTTTGGTGTTTCACAGCTCCTGTTCTGGAAATAGGATGTTTGATGTCCTTATTGTTAATTTTTTAATAACAATTATTTGAGGGGGGGGGGGAGATGATACAATTAAGCTTGGCATGGAGGAGGTGGACAGCGAAGGCTCTCGAGGGCTCCTAGCCACAATGGCTCTGCTCTGCCATCCACAGCCGGAGGAAGTGATGCTTCTGAATGCCAGCTGCTGGAAACCTCAGGGTGGGGAGAGGGCTCTTGGATTCGAATCCTGATTGCAGGTTTCCCATAGGGCAGGGTGCTGGACTGGATGGGCCATTGGCCTGATCCAGCAGCCTCGTCTTCACGTTGTCATGTGCTTCGCTGAGTGGTCTCCAGCTCTTGAGAGACAGGGGGCGTCAAAACTCTTGTGTCAAAACCATAGAATCATAGAATCCTAGAGTTGGAAGAGACCACAAGGGCCATCCAGTCCAACCCCCTGCCGAGCAGGAAACACCATCAAAGCATTCTTGACATATGCCTGTCAAGCCTCTGCTTAAAGACCTCCAAAGAAGGAGACTCCACCACACTTCTTGGCAGCAAATTCCACTGCCGAACAGCTCTTACTGTCAGGAAGTTCTTCCTAATGTTGAGGTGGAATCTTCTTTCTTGCAGCTTGAATCCATTGCTCCGTGTCTGCTTCTCTGGAGTCCTGCCAGCTTTCCCTTATCTGAAGAGTGAAGCCTGAGGGGGCAGCTCCTGTGGGTTGTCCCCTCAGCCGCCACCCCCCAGCACAGAAGCAAGGACCTGCCTCTCGGCTCTGTCAATAAACCTTTTAGGCAACCCTGCGGCTCAGCTCTCAGCTTTCCCCGCTTTGCGGAATTAAGATTAATGGCAGTCGGAGCCGGACACAGCCGAGGCCAGAGCTGGGCTAAATATACCGAGAGCTGCCGGGTGTATTTATGGATCAGGCCTCTTCCTCCCCACCCAACCCCACAACCTCCGGCTGCAGCCTCTGCTAGACAAGAGAGCGGCTTTCCTGGCTGTCGTCAGGTGGGGGGGGGGAGAGAGAGCCCTCTGGGGCCTCTTGTATAGCAATGATGGCCAAACACGGCCCTCCAGCTGTTTTGGGACTTCAACTCCCATCATCCTTAGCTAACAGGACCAGTGGTCAGGGATGATGGGAATTGTAGTCCCCAAACAGCCGGAGGGCCAAGTTTGGCCATCACGGCTGTATAGGGACAGCAGTTGGGGTGTTAGGGAGAGAATTAGTGCACTTACTCCCATTGCCCCCCAAGATATTTACTGAAATCCAAGGAGCCCCCCCCCCCAGGAAGGCTCCTGTAGGGCCTGCACTTATTGCAACAGTCCATCATGTGTTGGGAACCTCGAGGCTGGACTACTGTAAGATGCTCTTTGTGGGGCTGCCCTTGGGGGCGGTTTGGAAGCTCCCCCTGGTGCAGAATGCTGCAGCCAGATGGCTGACGGGAGCTTTTAGTTGCAAACATGTGGCTCCATTGTTGAAACAGCCACACTGGTTGCCCACTTACTGCCAATCCAGGCTCAAGGTCCTTGTGTTAATTTACAAAGCCCTGGGTAACTTGCCTCCATAGGTACGGTACCTCAGGGATCTCCTGAACCCTGACATCCCAGCTCGATCACCGAGATAATCCGCACAAGCATCTCTCGCCGTTCCCCGAGATGGTGAGGCTCGTTTGACAACAATGAGAAACCGAGCCTTTAGTGTCACCGTCCAAGTCCTGTGGAACTCTCTGCCACTGGAGATTCAGTGGTCGCATTGTGTGCCAACTTCCAAACACTTGCTGAAAACATTTCTATTCTGCCAGGCCTGTGCAGGCAATTAAGAGCACAGCCACAATGCTTAATTGGTGTCTGTTTTTAATTTGTTCGTTTGGTTTTTAGTGTGTGGTTTTGCATTTTGAAGAAGTGCTTTCTTCTATCTGTCCCGAATCATGGAAACATAGAATTGTAGAGTTGAAAGGGTCCAATCCTGATTGCGGGTTTCCCATAATGGGCCCCTGGTTGGCCCCTGTGAGAACAGGATGCTGGACCAGAAAGTGGGCCCTTGGCTTCATCCAGCAGAGTTTGCCTTGTGTTCTTAAAAAAAATTCTAATTGGGGAGGCTGCTTGGGAGGTCAAAGTGTGGGGAGGAAAGGCCAGAGGTCTCTGAGCACATGCAGAGTGCCCTCTGGGTGAAGGGAGCGTGTGTGGAGTTTGGGGGGGATTGTTCTGTATTTGCCTTGACCCCCCCCCACTGTCCAAGGTAAGGGCAGGAAAGAACGGGGAATTATCGAGGAACTCCTGACTCTACCTTGAGAGGGGATTTCCTCCTGGGTTTTCCCTTGCCTTCCCTGCAAGTAGTTATATAACAGGCATCCCCAAACTACGGCCCTCGAGATGTTTTGGCCTACAACTTCCATCATCTCTAGCTAACAGGACCAATGGCCTGGGAAGATGGGAATTGTAGTCTAAAATATCTGGAGGGCCAAAGTTTGGGGATGCCTGCTATATAGGAAGGAATAAGGCCCGCCCTCTTCCCGTGAGTGCCATTTGCTCTAGGCTCTTTTTAGTACTGAATATTCGGCAGCTGTAACCCGCCCTGGGACCTGACGATGAAGGGAGGGCAAGAAATCGAAATAGGAACCATCATAAATATTTATTGCGGACAAGGAACCAAAATAAGCCAGTGTGGATCTAAGAGCAGGGAGAGATGAGACAATTCTGCTGTTCGTGTGAAGCCCGGAAGCTGAAATCAACTGCACAAAAACAGCCCAATTGTAGCACAGAATATTAGCAGAGGAGGTGAACTTATTATCTCATTCATTCACTTGATTATTTACTGGGGGAAGAGGGAGAGGGAAGAGAGAGAAAACCTTGCACACCACCCATTGGGCTTCGTTGGCGTCCTTCCACCTCGAGAGACAATGGAGTGCGCCTCCGAGGGTGAAGGCAAACCGCAGGAGAATCACAGCGCCTGCTGCGGCTGCAGACACTGGGAACTCATAACTCCCCCCCCCCCCGGTGTTGTTTTTGCTGTGCTGGCAGCACTGAAGCGACGTATCTGGGGTGCAAGCCTGGACAGTGGGTCTGGAGGTCCTGGGCTGCCCAGAAGACAAGACCCCCACGAAGGAAAGCAGAGCCAGACGTTCGGCACCAGGAGCTGCCAGAAGGAGGCGTACAAGGCGCCATTCAACTGCCTTAGGGACTCTGCTCTGGATTGGTGTGGGGTTCACCCCTGAGCCTTTTCTTCTCCCAGAGATATCCCACAAGGCAGTGGACGTTTAGGGCCAGAATTTTCCTTCTCCTAGATGGGCCCCCTTCCCAGGTGGTTGAGCCCTGTCTGCTGCTCAAAGGTGGGGCATACATGCAAATAATAGAGCACGCATTTATTTAACTTCACGCGAGTGCAGCACCCCAAGGCCTTCTTCCCTGCGCTCCTTGCACAATGCACAGGCTTAGGGGTCCTCCACACGTTCTAGAAACAGGCCCATGCTTTAAAGCACAGTGTCTGAGCATCTTTCTTTTTTTCTTTTTGTCCCGGCACTTTCCCCTCGAAACCCCGCTCTTTACTGCTGAATCTGAACAAACGACAATTCGAGTTTTCTGCCCAGACCTTAGTCACTGCCTGTGACCTCACTAGAGACTCGTGACCCTGCATTTGCTTCTGAATCATTTCCCGCCTCTGCCTCTTGCCCTCCATCGCCCGCCGGCATCCTTGCAAACTGACTCCGGGAGGCGGCTGGGGTGGAGCTTAGCTTTGCTGCCTGCAGAAGGCTGTCTGGGATGGGCGAGGAGAAAAGATGCCCATTGGCCAGACCCCAAAGTGGAGCCTCCACACACAGGGGCAGTGAGAGCAACACAGCAGCCCCGCAGGATCAGGCCAGTGCCTGTCTACTCCACCATCCTGTTCTCCCAGCGGACGGCTGTATGCCCCAGTGGGAAACTTGCAAGCACGATTTGAGCACCAGGGCAACTCCGCCTAGCAAGTGGGATTCAGAAGCATTGCTGAAATGAATCCTTTGATGCCTTTCCTTGTATCAAAGCAAGTAACCCAGTCTCAGAGAGATGCAGATCTCGACAGACGGAGGGCATGAAATGCTTGCTTGCAGTTCTGTGTGGAACAGCTACTGGTTGGGGGGGGGGCTGTTGTGTTCACCCCTGAGACAGCTTGGGGGGGGGTTGCAAGAGCCTAAGGAGAGCCTGCTGCTGGATCAGGCCAATGGCTCACCTAGTCCAGCATCTCGTTCTCACAGTGGCCAACCCGCAAGAGTCTCCCTCTCCTGCTGGGACAAGCTCCCCTCCCCACTGGCCTCCCAGAATCAGAAGAGGCAGAAAAAGGGCAGAGGGGAAGTGAGCTTCATGCAAGCACAGTCTCCGATTGCTTGGGAAAAGTTCTGGAGAGGAAGGGACTTAGATGGTTGTGGGGAGGTGGGGACTTTCAGTCTCGGTAACTGACTCGTGGGGCAAGAGCAAGACCTACCGGGGATAAGCTGCTGCGCTCATTAAGCCTGACGCTTTGCCCAGTCTGTGCAGTTTGCGTTCTTGCTAATAAAGAGTTGACACCAACTTGCACAGTGTGATTTACTGCTGGCTTGTTCCCGACAATACTGAGCGAAGTGTGTAGACAATACTGAGCGAGGTGTGTAGACAATACTGAGTGAGGCGTGTAGACAATACTGAGCGAGGCGTGTAGACAATACTGAGCGAGGCGTGTAGACAATACTGAGCGAAGTGTGTAGAAGCTGCTTGCCTTCTATCACTGTGCCATACAGAGCGTGCTCACGTACGGTTTATGTGTGTGGTACGGAAGCTGTACTTCCCAGGACAGAGCAGGGCTGTGTAGAATTATTAAAACAGCAGAGAGCATTATTGGCTGCTCACTCACCACCTTAGAACAAATTTACACCACCAGGTGCCATAGAAAAGCACTAGATATATCAAGAGATCCAACGCACCCTGGTCACCATTTCTTTCAGCTCCTGCCATCAGGACGGAGATATAGAACAATGCAGGCAAGAACGAGCCGTCTCAGGAACAGTTTCTTCTCTAGAGAAATTTTGGCCTTAAATGGAAAGCCCGGACTTTGAAGTCATCTTATTTTACTTGTCATTTTGTAGTATAATTACTGTTTTTAATTAGCTTTTTGTAATTTTGGATTATGCGGAATGCTTTATCTGAGTGGATGTAGCAACCGAGTAATTTCGTTGTTCCCGCAAGGGGACAATGACAATAAAGATATCTTATCTTATCTTATCTTAGACAATACTGAGCGAGGCGTGTAGACAATACTGAGCGAGGCGTGTAGACAATACTGAGCGAAGTGTGTAGACAATACTGAGCGAGGCGTGTAGACAATACTGAGCGAGGGGGACCTCAGTCTAAGCAGCTTCTTCCTCTTGGGCTTCTCCTCCTTGCCCTGACTGTGTCTTCCGTCTGTCTCTCCCCCTGCAGATTTCTGAAGGCTAGAGGAGAGGAGGTGTCAGGGCAGCTGCGATGCAGAGCATCAAGTGTGTGGTGGTGGGGGATGGGGCGGTGGGCAAGACCTGCCTGCTCATCTGCTACACGACCAACGCCTTCCCCAAGGAGTACATCCCCACCGTCTTCGACAACTACAGCGCCCAGAGCGTGGTGGATGGCCGGACAATCAGCCTCAACCTGTGGGACACGGCCGGCCAGGAGGAGTACGACCGCCTGAGGACGCTCTCCTACCCGCAGACCAACGTCTTCATCATCTGCTTCTCCATCGCCAGCCCTCCCTCCTACGAGAACGTCAAGCACAAGTGGTACCCGGAGGTGTGCCACCACTGCCCCGACGTTCCCATCCTGCTGGTGGGCACCAAGAAGGACCTCCGCTCCAGCCCAGAGGCGGTGAAGAAGCTGAAGGAGCAGAACCAGGTGCCCGTCACCACCCAGCAGGGCGTCAGCCTCTCCAGGCAGATCCACGCCGTCAAGTACATGGAGTGCTCGGCCCTCAACCAGGAGGGCATCAAGGAAGTCTTCACGGAGGCTGTCCGCGCCGTCCTCAACCCGGCCCCCGTCAAGGCCAAGAGACCCTGTGCGCTCTTGTGAAGGCGGACGCTGCCCAGCGCGGACGCTGCCCGCCAGGGCCGCAAACGGGTGAGCCTCGGGGTGGCTGGCCGTTCGGGGCTGGGGGAAGAGGGTCTCCTTATCCTGTTGCCCCTCCTGAACGAAGGATCCACACCCCTCCTCCTCTTTCTTCCCCAGATGTGACTTTTCCTTTCCGTCTTTGCCAGCCAACGCCACTGTTTCTGCCCAGATCCCCTGATTCAAATGACTAGAAAGGGAGATCGCAACCTCTGGAAGGCATGAGCCGTTCGGCAGCGAAGGAGGTGGGCTCGCCTTCCTCGGGGGCTTTTCAGCAGAGGTTGCCAGGGATTCTTGAGCTGCGGGGTGGTCTAGCAGCCCTCGGGGGGGGGGTCCCTTCCAATGCTATTATTCTGTGGCTCAGCTCGTTTGAATTAGGCAGGGACCTGAGGCCACAGGTGACACTGCAGCGTTTGCACTAATGGCCTGCACAGTTTCCCTGGGACGACAACAGTGCTTCCTTGGTGGCTCAGGCCCCCCAACACCACTTCCGTCTCTGGCTGCTGGGACCTCATTTCCCCCTCTTCTTTTGGGGCAAAGCCTTTTGGGGGGCTTCCAAGCCACCACTCCGCTCAAGCTCTTGAGAACCTGATGGACCTCAGAAACTTATTGCCAGAAAGGACAGCCCCCAGGAGACGATGGCAAGGCAGACAGACGCAGCGACCCGGGGGGGGGGGTTCATCCAACCCCCCAAAAACTTTACTCTTGGGAGCCCACAGCCACACAGAGAGCTGAGATTCGGCAGGGAAGTTCTAAGCACTGAGATGACCCCCACCCCACCCCCTGCGACTACTCCATGACAATTTGGGACTTGGCAGCTGTCAACAGAGAAGCTTCCTTTGCAGTCCTCCCTCCCTCTCCTCCGGTGGGGGCACCTCGATGGTTCTCAGGGCTTCTGGGGGGGTGTGCTGATCTCCCTGTCTCCATCTCCCCACTTGCCTTTCTCCAAATCGAGCCCTAGCTGGCAGCTGCACCAATTGCACCTGAAGTACCTACTTGCCTTAAGGAACCTGCGGTGAAATGCAGGACACACACCTGTTTACAGAGCCCGACGCTTGGGGTTTTGTGCGTGTGCCTGTTTCAACTTCCTAAGGGGCTTCCTGGAGCCCAGCCTTTGCAAACCTGGCGCCTTCCTGCGGCTTTGGACTACAACTCCCGTCAGCCCCAGCCAGTCCATGAATTACTGCCATGCCCTCTGCGTGGGGCTTCCCTTGCTGCTGATCCGGGAGCCGCAGTCAGTGCAGAATGCTGCATGCAGCACAATTGCTGACGGGAGTGAGAACCCCTGTGCTCAGAGATCTGCACCGGCTGCCAATCTGCTTCTGGGCTGAGTTCAAGGTGTTACTATTACAATATAAAGCCCTTAATAACTTGGCGCCTGTTTACCTGCAAGATCGCATGACCACAACCTCTTTGATCAGCAGAATTGGCGTCATACCTGTTCCGCATTGGCGAGAACTCAAATCTCTCAGTGTGGCAGCTTCTACGCTTTGGAAATCCCTGTCTATTGACACCAGGCAGCTTTGCTGTGCTCTTCTCAGTCCCTGCTAGAGACATTTCTTCTGTTCAGACAATCCTGCCCGGATGTTTAGAAAGTCCACTTGAGCTTTAAAAATCTGTTTTTAGCCTTATCGCTCTTTTAACTTTCCAAAAGCTTCCAGATCGTTGCAGTTAGGGCTGGGTGATATGTGGCGATATACTGATATATCACAATGTCTGAAATAAGGATAGGGCTATGGAGAGGCGCTGGCTGGCTTCATGGTTTTTCCTGCATTGTGATTTTTGCATAGCAAGCACACACACAATATACATACATATATATATACATATACACAATATATTGCCAGATAAAAAACCATGGAACCGATGATCACGATACAGATTTCAAACGGCTTTTGGAAGTTATATCGATATATCGCCCAGCCCTCGTTGCAGTTAATTTTCGTGATGCATACTTTTATTATTTGGATTTTATTTTTTTTTATAAATTGTTTTGAGGGTCTTGGTTTTTTCCTTCTTCTTTTTTAACAATCCAGCAATGCATGAATTTTATGAAATAATAAAATCAATATAAATGAGTCCCGGGCAGCTGGAGGGGCACCAGGCTTGCAAAAGGCTTGCAGAGACTTCCCATTCATCCAGGCAGTTCCTCTCCCTGAGATGCACTGTTTACAGCCCGGGAGGCTCCGGTCAAACTGACTGACTGTGGTGTCGTCGTCCCCCTGCACTTCCTCCTGAAAAAAAGGAACTCCTGCCTTTCCAGCCTGCTAGAGTTGGATTCTCTCCCCTTTCATCTTTCTGCAGTCAGTAGCCGTGTGTGTGTGTGTACACTTAACAGTAAAAAGACAGGCTAGGAAGAACGCTGTGATAAACCAAACCTCCAAAGTTCCCCACCTGCTTGTTCCATCTACTGAGACTCCTACTGAGAAGCCCCCGCTGGCTTGAGCATTGCCCACCCATTGCTCAGCTTAGCTGCACAGCCAGAGGACCTTGAACTGCGCCCCATGAACCACCACCAGCAGCAGCAATTGAGTTTTGTTCAGGTGGTCCATGGCAGGTCCGCAAAACTGCGATTAAAAATCAAGCAGTGCATGGCCAGTCACTACAACAGGAAGGGGGGGTAATTAAGTGAGCCCTGGTGTATCTGTGTGTGGCGGGGGGACCCACTGGACTAGAAACTTGCTGGAGCGGTTTTGAACTGGAGAGTCTCAGGATCCGAATTGCTCCAGCAGACGGCGAGTTCTGGTGCCGCGGAGAGTCCAGGCCCAGCCCCCGTGCCTCCATTTTGCTTTCTTAATTGCCTCCGGTGGAAAGAAGAACCTTTGGCGTTGTCACGCCTCCTTGTGCAACACGCCAGTGAAGCTTCCTGCCTCCTCTGATTGGACTCGCAAGCTCCAACCCACCGGCAACACAGGAAGGATGATGGCCATGACATGACCCAGGAGGTCCTCCTTGCCTTGTCTCCCTTCAGCAAGGGGAGGAAGGAGGCCTTCCCATTTCGGACCTTCTTTCCTCCTTTTAACATCACATTGTGCAAAAGTATCCGGAGTGTATTCTCATGTCAGCCCCAGATAAATAAAGATACAGCTGCACCCCCCCCCATCCTCTCTATTCTTGGACCCCCTTTAGCCCTGCCCTCCTCCATGAATTCATCTAATCCTCTTTTAAAACCATCCAGATGGATGCCCATCACTGCTTCCTGCAGGAAGGAGGGAGGGACACAGTTTAACTATTAAAACAACTTTTAAAATCCCAAATCCTTCAGCTTTGTGGGATGCCCAAGAGTTCTAGTGTTACGCGGGAGAAAAAGTTTATCCGTCTATTTTCGCCAGGCCATGCAGGAACTGGGGTGGTGGTGGTGTTCCAGTTTGCCAAAGGCCACCTCCTAAGGTGAGAATTGAGTAGGGGGGACACTCTCAGCCTCTGGTGAGCCCACAGGCACCATGTGGCCCCGAGACTTGGTCTTCCAAGTCGAAAGTAGCCCGGCTGCAGGTGGACCTGGGCTCTGCATCGTTGGGTGTGCAGGAGGAGAGGCTTCTTAAGGGCTGTGGCCTCTGCCGTGTCCGCGCAGAGCAGGAACTGCTGAGGGAGGTGAAGCAGGAGCTGAGGCTGCATTTTCAGTTCCCCTCAGCTAAAAATGCAACGGAGAGGGAGGGCCTGGCTGGCGCCAAATGGATCAGGCTGGGCCAGAGGCCTCAGCAATAACCCAGAGGCCACAGGAAGCCCCTGCCGCTCTCGGAGCACAGCTGGATCAGGCCACAACTGCTGGTTCAGGCCAATGGCCCACCTAGTCCAGCATCTCACAGTGGAAGCCAAGCTATTGCGGCTACTAGCCATTGATAGCTCATTCCGTGAATTTGTACAATCCTCTTTAAAAAGCCGTCCAAATTAGTGGTCATCCCTGCCTCCTGTGGGAGGGAGTTCCACAGTTAACAATGCACTGTGTGGTGAAGGACTTCTTTCTATCTGTCCTGGTTTTCTCAAGGTTCAGCTTCGCTGGACGCCTGCAAGTTCTCTGGGTTGCAATAAGGACGACGAAGCTCCTTGGAAGCATCTGCCTTCGATGGAGCCAAGTGTGTGTGGGGGGGTCCCCCTCGCCCTGCCCGCCACCCTTTGCTCCTCCAGAGGCTCAGGTCCCATCTCCCGGAGACCTTCCGCACCCAAAGCAGGCACTCTGCTCCAAAGGCAGCCTCACCCAACTGGGTGCTGCCCATGACCACAACTCTCACCAACTCACCAGTTGCGCAGGCCAAAGAGGCAGTCTGGTCCTGCAGCGATGGCCTCCTGCCCAGCCACTTCCCACCCTGCCGTTTGTTTCAACAGAGCTTTAGGCCTGCTTCTCCTAACCAGGTGTCCCCCTGATGTTTCGGACCATCAACTCTAGTCTAATCATGTGTCTGTGTTGTCTGAGTTTGATGGAACTCAGATATAAACCATGGGGTGGCCACACCCAGCAGGTTCTTCAGCTGTGATGCCTGCCTTGCAGGGGGTTGGGCTAGATGACCCTTGGGGTCCCTGCCAACTCTGCAAATCAGTGAGCCCGTGGCCCTCCAGCTCTTGTCTTTTCCATGGTCTCCAACTGGATCAGCGGCTCCCATTTAGAGTCATCCCCATCCCCAGCACTCCCTATACTCTGAAATGCATTGGGCAGAATCGCAGTCTGAACGACCCACCAATGAATATAATTGCACAACGACATTCAGAACAGTAACACTGGATGCACATTCATTCAAAATCAAATTAGAACTATTTGGTTGAATTAAAGAACAGAACAGTAGAGTTGGAAGGGTCACCCAGTCCAATGCAGGATCTAGTCTGATAGCCAGCCCCCCCTTCCCCTTAGTGCCCCCTAGGTAAACCTATTGGTGGGCTGGTGGCCTTTGTTGGCCATCATCTTGGGCTGTTTGGCTTCCGACCTCCACGGGGAAGCTAATGAAGCTTTTGTCTGGCTTGGTCTGGGTCCTGCCAGCAGCAGCCGCCAGTCTTTTCTCCCCCTGCCACAGAAAGGCCATTGTTCCTCTTCCTGGCGTGGATTTCACTAACAAATTGCTGTCGGGAATGGCAAGGCCCCCAAGGAGAGGGGGTGTGGCGGGGCAGAGGGCTAATCCCGGGATCGGGAGCCAGCTGCACCTGCGCTCCTAAGGACAGAGGCAGAGAGCCACAGGCCCATCTGGTCCAGCATCCTGCTCACAGTGGCCAACCGGGTGCCCTTAATGGGAAACCAGCGAGCAGGATCTGAGCACCAGAGCCCTCTCCCCTGCCGTTTCTGGTATTCAGAAGCAGAGCGTCCCGGCTAGCAGCCTTCGATAGCCCTCTCCTCTTCTGTGAATTTTCCCTATCCTCTTTTAAAGCCATCTAGGCTGGTGGCCATTGTGGAGGAGGGAGTTCCATAGTTTTAACTAGGTGCTGCATTGCCCTGTCCTCTGTGGTGCACTGTACCCTCATGCCAAATGCTGCTTGAGGAACATCCCTGGCGGATCCCTTCTTTCCGCCCACTGTTGCTCAGCCGTTGACCTTCGGTGCTGGAATGCGGCTGGCCAAAGCCGAGAGGGCGAGAGCTTGAGGCTCTGCTGTTGGGCACATCGCACAAAGAGGCCTCCTCCTCCTCTGAGGCTCCAGGACATTCCTGGGAAGGAATGACATCACTGGCTTGCTATTGAACCCAAGCTGATCTGTGGCCTTCGGGAGAGGCTTCTCCAGAGATGGACGGAGCCAGTAAACAAGTGCTTTCATGGCTGCAGCGACAGGGCAGGGCAATGATGTCTTCTGGAATCCACAGGGGAAGTGGCAGCAGCTCAAATCTTTATTTCATAGAACTGCAGAGTAGGAAGGGGATCCATATGGTCATCTAGTCCAACCCCCTGCAATGCAGGAATCATTAATTGCATCTACATCCCACCTTCTGCTCCAAGGAGCTCAAGGTGGCATACCTTGTTCTCCCCCTCAATGCAATCCCCACAACAACCTTCTGAGGTAGGTTAGGCCAAGAGGCAGGGACTGGCCCCCAAGAGCTTCATGGCCAAGAAGGGACTTGACACCTGATCTCTCCCAGGTCCTAGTTCGACACTTTAACCCAGGCACCCCCAAACTTCGGCCCTCCAGATGTTTTGGCCTATAACTCCCATGATTCCTAGCCAAGAGGACCAGTGGTCAGGGATGATGGGAATTTTAGTCCAAAACATCTGGAGGGCCGCAGTGAGGTGAGTGGGGCTGAGAGACTTCAGAGAAGTGTGACTAGCCCAAGGTCACCCAGCAGCTGCATGTGGAGGAGCGGAGACACGAACCCGTTCACCAGATTACGAGTCCACCACTCTTAACCACTACACCACACTGGCTCTTTGATAGGAGTGGCCATAAGCCAGCGGCAGAGCAGCTGCTTGGCATGCGGAAGGTCCCAGTTTCATCCTAGGCACCTCCCCTTTTGAAGACCTTGGGAAGCAAGGCAGGTAAAGATTCCCCCCTTCCTCCTGTCAGCTAGGGTAGATATCAGGCAGATGGAGCAACTGGCTCAATGGAAGTCCACTGAAACTGCTGCTAGAACTGGAGAAAAATACTCAGTGCTTTATTTCATCATGGGAGGGAGGGGGGAGCCAATGAAAATAGACACCTGGCAGTACAATCCCACCCACCTTGCCACAGAGACAGCGAAGAGGCCCGCACACCAGGGATGTGGGAGGACAAGCAGCCCCAGAGAAAACCTGGCCTGGTGCCAGAACATCCCTGCCTTGGAACAGCAACCCTGGGCTAGTAGCTGCATCACAAGCTGCTCTCTTGAAGCCTCCTTTCTGGAGAGCTCCTTGGCCAGCCTGACCCCACCATCTGACCCCAGGCTTCTTACCTGGGGAACCAAGTTACCGGCACTCAGTCTGGTTGCCCTGAGCCCTCATTTCCTGGGAGCTTTTTCCTCAGCCATTCCCCTTCTTCCCGATCGATGCCATGCCCCTGGCTGGTGGCATCCCTCTGCTCCAGCCTATCCCCCTGCTTGACCCAGGCTGGACCTCTGGATCAGCCTCAAACTACCCTTTCCATAGGATTCTTCCCTTGAGGCTTCTGGGACCTCATGGAAGTGGCCTGATCCTGCCACTTCTTTCTGATCTCTTGCTAGTAAGGCCTGGTGGGCTCTGAGCAGGGCAGAGAAGTGGGCCTCTCTGCATCTCTATGCTTGGAGAAGCATTTGTGTCCCTTTGCCTGGATCAAGACCCAAGGTGTGCAAGGGTTAAGTTGAGGACCTCTACTTGGTCCTCTAAGGGCTCCTGCACCCTCCCAGCTCAATGGACATATTTCTGCTTTACGTCTCCCAGCCCAATCTTTCCCAGCTGAGCCCAACTCTCCAGGTGGTTCTTTCAACAATGTCCAAAGCAGCTCCTTTCTGGTACCTTTAAAACATCACAGTCAAGAGCAACTGGATCCCACCTGTGCTGTCCCCCTCAACTCCTGCCTGCCTGAGGTTTCGAGGAATTTGGGGGATGGTCTGTGAATTCTCAAGGACAGAGGAGCTCCAGCAGCAGATAGGCAGAGATGATTAGCTCCCAGAGGCTGCAAGGGGGTGCTGATGCCGTGCAGAACTCGTTCCAATGGGCAGAATATGCACAACTCGCTTTAGGGAACTTCAGTGCAGAAGCTGGGGAAGGGGGGGAAGAGAGACCCCCCTCCCCACCAGCCCCATTTTATTTCTAAAGTCCAGGCATTCCCAGGGTTTGGCACTTTGGCCCAGCTCAGTGACAGGCATCTATCATAGAGCTGGACCTCATTGGGAGAAGGAATGAGACGGAAGGAGGCCAGGCTGCCGTTTACAGAGGCAAAGATAGACACTCCCCTCTACCCCACTGGGAAAAAAGACTGGCTACAACCACTCAGCGTTCCTGCTAAGGGCCAGGTGGGAAAAGGAGTCACAACAACCTCCTGCAGGCAAGTCCCAGATCCGGGCAAGGAGTCTCTGCCTTCGAGAGCCGCTGGACTTGCCACCATCACAACACACAGCCCCAGTGGGCTAGTCCAGGGCCAGTTCTGTCCTTGTCCTGGGTTGGCAGCAGAGCACGTTCTGAGTTTGTTTTTACTTTTAAAAAGATGTCCCATTGGTCAAAAGGCCTGTCAACCAGCCATACCTTCTGCTCTGCTGCCAGACATATGACAGCAGGGTCCCAATTCCTACGGGGCCCGCTGGTTCTTTTCAGCCCAGTCGCAGGCGCCCCTTCTGAAATGTCCTGGGGCCTGCCGGAAGGATCCGATACTGGCAAGCATGTTGCTGCTCCTCGCCGCAAGAAATTCAGAGGCTTTCCCTCAGCTCAAAGGCAGGCTTTTGCTAGAAGCGTTTGTCTTCTGGCTGGGAACTGACCACAAGCTCCTTGTTGC
Organism: Zootoca vivipara; assembly: GCF_963506605.1. NCBI lineage: Eukaryota > Metazoa > Chordata > Lepidosauria > Squamata > Lacertidae > Zootoca > Zootoca vivipara. Next base: position 100,106,488 of record NC_083279.1, on the reverse strand, counting down.
CAAAGTCCCACCACGCAGTCATGTGGAAGGCCATGTTAGAAAAAACCACCAGGTACTCCAAGAAGGCAAAGATGGTGTAAACTAGGAAAGGAAAAAAAGAAAGAGGGGGAAACAAGGTCAGGAATCTCAGGTGTCTGAAACAGCACCAAGCACAGCTTATATATTTTGAGTCCACAAGGGCTAGAAACATGGATTTTACCCCAGGATTCCTGGGAGGCTCAGTTCCACCCGAGGAACACTTCACATGTTCTGCCAACACACCTGCCTCTTGTACCCAGCTGCCTTTCAGTGTCCTCAAAGGCGCCTGCCAATCACTCACTGGTGAGCATTTCCCATGTGGCTCAGATAATGTGGTAAGTGATCCAGTTAGAGTTTTAAAAGGCCGTCTCAGCACAGGGAAATGCAGGCAGCAAGAGGGAGGCTCCTAGCCATGTCTATAGCAAAAAAGAGTGATGTTGATCATGGCTTGACGGAGCCTCAGCCTCCCCACATCAAACCAGGCAAAGGAGACACAGAAACACACCCACACACCTGGTACACATGCCCACCACGTGCTGCTGGGTCCAGACTCTCATCCTTAGCTAGAGGCCCTGCTGGCTGCTGGGAGTTGGAGTTCACCAGTGTGTGGAGTGTGCCCAAGTTAGCTATCCTTGGCATAGCGGTTAATGGGGCGCAGGAGCCACTAAACGTCCTGTGCCCATTTTGTTCTGCTACAAACAGGAGGCATGGGGCAAGCACCAACCCCAGAGCCACAGGAATCCTCTCCTACAAAGGAAAGTCACAAAGCAGGTGTGTGGGGTGCTCTGGCACCGCAGACCAAGCGCCACCACTGAGCAGCCTCCGTTACTAGCCATGCGCAAGAGGCTGAATCCCCAAAGCGGACTTACCTCCGGGCTCGCAGTACCAGTTGTGGCGGAAGTAGAAGTAGACGGCTACTGAGAACGTGACCAGGTTGAAGAGGAACAGCCACCACTTCCACTTGTAGGACTTGCGCTCCTGCAAGAGAGGGAGAGGGGGACAAGGTTACTCCCGCCAGGATGAAGGCTGGCAACCCCACCTTTGCCCACGCATGCCACCTCAGCCTCAGTGGATGCAGGACTTGAGGCCCTGCTCCTCAGGGCTTAGCATGCAGCCTGTTTGCAACAACAGAACACGAGGAGACGTGTATGGAGGCCACCTGTGGCCACCTCACCTCAGAAGGGATACCGTTGAGCTGGAAAAGGTGACCCAAATAATCAAGGGGTTTTGGAGCGCCTCCCCTGTGACAATATTCAGAGCTTTGTAGCTGAGAAAATCAATGAGTAAGAGGAGACATGAGAGTGGGGTTTACGTTTGTGCATGGTGTGAAGACTTTTTTCTCCCTCTGTCTCATAACGCTAGACCTCCGGGATGTCTGATGAAGCTGAGATTTGGAAGATTCAAGATAAGCGAAAGGAAGGGAGTGCTCCACACAGCCCATAGTTAAAATATGGAATTTGCCGCTACAAGATATAGTCATGGCCAGCAACTTGAGTAGAGGCTTAGACAAATTCTCAAAGGATAAGGCTATATAAAAATGGCTGCTAGGCATGATGGCTTTGTGATTCCTCTGCTATCAGAGGCAAGATGCTTTTGAATACCAGTTGTTGGAAACCACAGGAGGGGAGACGGCTCTCGCGCTTATAACTCCTTGCTTGCAAGCTTCCCATTGACCATTTGGTTGTGCAACTCACAACAGATCCACACTCTGAAGCCCAGGGTTCCTACAGAAGGGCCACAGCTTGCCTATCACAGCTTCCTCCCATCATTCTTGATGACTGGTCCTGCTAGCTAGGGAGGGTGGGAGTTGTAGTCCAAAAACAGCTGGGGACCCAAGTTTGGGAAACCCTGCCTTAAGGGATAAAGAGCAAAAGGGCAGGGAAGGGGATCTCTGCAAACAGGCCAGGGATGCTCTTTGCCAACAGTGTCTCCGCGGCTAACAGGCTCAACACAACACCCCAACACAGAGCAGCCCTGAGTTGCTACTGCTAATATAGGGGAAGTACAAATCCTCGCTCTGCTTGGCTTCCTGACTCAGCTTATTTGAGGGAAATGGGATGCAACAGCAGCAGAAGCATTGAGGAGGGTGGGAGAACTTAAGAGCTGGTTGCAGCATGATGCGTGGGCCCACACCCACACACCAGGGAGTAAGAGGGCCGGGCCTTGCTTCTGCCACGAGAAAAGTCTGACAGAGGGGCTGGGCCATACTAGATGAATGGGGTGTGGGAAGAAGGTCCCCCCCTCTTCTGGTTATTGCCAGGCAAGGGGAACCCCCATCACCGTCTCACCCCGGGGCGTAGAAACTCCAAACCACAAATATTTAGATTGCAGCTAGTTTCCATTTGCTTTCATCAAAGAGAAGCACGAAGATTTCCTGGGGGAAAGTGGGAGGTTTAGAAAGAACAGGGGGGGGAAACAAGTTTTGAGATGGGGGCAAGTGGGAGGGGAGAAGAAAGAGCAATGGGATGGGAGGAGCTACGGCAAAGCATCTGGTCAAGGCAGAGAGCACGGTGGCAATTCTAGAAAACAAATTTGGGCAATGGCAGTAACCTCTCCGGTGCTTTCTATTGATATACGGAAACCCATTTCAGTCTTCTAGTCCTCATTGTTACAGCTCCCACATTTCTGCATCTGAGTGGCTCTCCTGTCGTGCCTCCTCTCTCGCCCCATATGCTCCTCGTTTCTCTCTTTGCCCCTTTTGCTCCTTTAGCATAGAGCCAGTGTGGTGTAGAGGTTAGAGGGTCAAGCCTAGGACCTGAGAGACCAGGGTCCAAATTCCCACTGGGCCATGAATCTCACTGGGTGTCCTTGGTTGCCAGTCACTCTCCCTCTCAGTCTCACCTACCTCACAGGGTTGTTGTGGGGATGAAACGAGCGGGGAGAACCATGTACGCCACTTGAGCTCCCTGGAGACAGGGCCAGGTGGGACAGAAATGCAAGCAATAAATAAAATAAGTAGCAGAGCAGCGCAGGGGCTGAACCGCGTAACGTGTCCCCTACTAGCATGCTGTTGGGGCCCAAGATCTGCTCCGTGGCAGGCGTGAGAAGCCCAGCCCTTCTGCGCTAGAGCAGAAGTGCCAAGGCGGGAGGGAGGGAGGGAAGCCAGGAGCAGGAACCACAAGCAGAAATCTCTTATGTAAAAATTCACACAGGAAATGGCAGGTGGCAATTCACTGTGTTTGCGCAGGCGGTGTCAAAACTCCTCTTTGGCCTCCCTTAGTCAGTGGCTCCCAAGTACACACACACGTCCGCCCCCTTGCTTGTCCTCAGCATGCAGCCCCTCCTCTCTCTTGGCCCTGTGCCTATTGTCCCCTCCACACACAGAGACACATGCCTATCACCCTGCTCCTTGCCATTCCTTGCTTCAGTTCCCTGCGTCTACAGCTCTCCAACCCTCCCTCCCCAACAGCTTGCAATTCTTCTCCTGCAGTCCTGTGTAAGAGCTTCTATCATGTAGGGCCAAGCGGGCCCATCTAGTCCAACAAAACATCCCACCCAGCGGGGAGCCTCGAAAGAGGGCCTGGGTGCGACAGCAACTCTCCTCCCTTGCCCTTCCCAGCCACTGGTATTCAGAGGCACATGGCCTCTAACAGTGCAGAGAGAGAGAGCAGCCGCCCTCAGGATTAGCAGCTCCTGGCAGCCTTCTCTTCCTCCATGAATGTATCTCACGCCTTTCTAAAGCCAACCATGTTGCTGGCCATCAGTACTTTCCACAGGAGCCAACTCCATAGTTTTTATTTTATGAAGAAGTGCTTTCTTTTGTCTGCTCTTCATTTCCCACCAATCAGCTTCATTTGATCAAACCTGGGTTCTAGTACTCGGAGGAAGTAAAGTGCACAACTTGACACACTTCTGTAATGTTGCATCTTTGGTAGGGGAACTGCTCCGTTTCATTGATCATTTTGGATGCCCTTTTCTGAACCTCCCCTGCCTCTACAATACCCTTTTTGAGGTTAGATGACCAGAATTGTACACAGTATTCCAAACTCAGTTGCACCGTAGAATTGCACAAGAGCATTACAATACTGGCAGCTTTATTTTCAATTCCTTTTCTAATGATGCCTAGCACGGAATTTGCCTTTTCGCACCTGCCACATGCTGGTTCAACATCTTCACTGACCTACCCGCCCCAAGGTCTCGTTCCTGGCGAGCCGCTTCCAGCGCAGACCCGCCAGTGTATACTTTCTCCTATCCAAACTGACCTTTTACCTCCCTCACAGAAGCTGTAGCGCTTGCCAGGGCTGGTACACACAAGCAAGTGCAAACAGTCCTCTCCATACCACTGCCGTCCCTTGAGATCTGAGGTCAGAGGTCAGGGCTTCTGGGGAAGCAGGTGTGGCTTCTAGGGAAGACTGAGCCCCCTCACCTCTCCCTTTGTCACGTAAGTGCAACATAAAACGCCAAGGAATTATTGAGAAGACAAAGCTCCAAATAATGATCAGTAAAATACTGAGCAAACCCAGACAGCCCTCTGGTGGCAGAACTTTATACCAAACTCCAGAAGTTGCTGCTCTCCCCATTGCCCATAATTCAGATTGTGTGTTGCCGGGGGGGGGGGGGGGGGACGTCTGGATGACACCCTGAGTCCCTTTCAGTTCTTGGGGTCTGGTAACCAGGGAGGAATAGAATCAAATAGAAGTAGTCAGGTGAGTTTCTTCGGAAGACAACGACCTTAGTTGGTCATTTCAGTGTCCTCACCAGCATCCCGAAAGCATGAGCTAGCTTGCAAGAGTCCTGACTAATTGGCGGCCTTTTCTCCTACCCACACATAGCTGATAGCCAGAGAGAACTGTGTGTGAGCTGAGCTGGTAAACCTGCTTGCTCCGTGCTGGATCCAAAGCTGTGACCAATGGAGAAGCAAGACCTGTTGGGGTGTTGATGCTGTGAGCCCTGCCGTGTTACGCTCAGGTTGTATATACGTGTAAACAAAACCAAAAACAGGGGTACCTTGGTTGTCAAACTTAATCCGTTCCGGAAGTCTGTTCGACTCCCGAAACGGTTCGAAAACCAAGGCACGGTTTCCGATTGGCTGCAGGAGCTTCCTGCGTTCAAGCGGAAGCCGCGTTGGATGTTCGACTTCTAAAAAACGTTTGCAAACCGCAACACTCACTTCCGGGTTGGCAGCGTTTGGGAGCCAAAACATACCAAGGCGTTCGACAACCAAGGTACAACTATATCCTCAAGACACCACAGTATCCACCAACCTTAATTCCAAGGAAACTGAACCCTGGGTAAGCGTCTGGAACCCCTGGAGTCTCTCCCCATTCGGAGGTCGGGGTGGTGCATAACAATGTACATCTCAAGAGACGGAAAGGTTAGAGCCACCCAACAACCATTCTGATGAGATCAGAGTGTTTATGACTTACAGTACTTGTTTTAATTGTACCAAGCTGTATATAACCTGCCCAGGCATCACGTGGTGGATGGGCTACTCTAAATCAATATATTTGGAAGTACAACTATGGAAACATGGTGTGCGAAGCAGCGCTATGAAGACCCAGGCAAGGCTGCTAAGTTCAGCCCTCAGCTCCAAACCCGCCTCACATCTACCAGTGAAAGAAAGAGAGGGGACTGTACCTCGGGACTTACTGCGTGCTTCTTAGTCATTCGCCACAAAACGCAAGTCAGGAACATGTGGCTGAGGGCCGAAGCTATGAAGAGGATGAAGGCGTTCTCGTGGATCACTGCAGCAAAGAAAGGCATGCAATGCCACCAGTGAGCAAGAAGCAGAAGTGGCCGCCACCACAAAAGTTCAACTAGCCACGGGGGACACGCAAACTCCTAGGCACAACATTAAAAGTAACAGCTAATTGTGCACCTGAAGCTTGCGTCTAGAGAGAAAGCGTTCTTCTGCCTAAGCCAGAGGGAGCTGCATCCGTTTTCTGCTGCTCCAGTGGGAAGGACCTGAACCGATGGATTCAAATGCCAAGAAAGGAGAGTCCGACTAATCCTTAGGAAGAACTTTCTGACGGTAAGAGCTGTACAACAGTGGAACAGACTCCCTTCACTGGGTATTTTTAAGCAAAGGCTGGATGGCCATCTGTCAGCGATTCAATGACTGAGATTTCTGCATTGCAGGGGGGTTGACTAGATGATCCTTTCAATGATCCTTTGAGAGAGTTCGGAACAGAGATCTGGGGCAGGAGGCAGAGCAGGCTAGGCGAGAGGGGACCAGAGGAGGCACGGTGGCTCCAGCCAACCAGGCCCCTCCCAACCAGCTCGTAAAAGCAGTGCTGTTGTGCCCCAGTGACAAACCCCAAACTCTCAGGCCCACAAACCAGAAGGCAGCCTCCTGCCAGTAAGCCAGGCTGGCGCTGCACCAGGCGCTGATACTTACAGTAGTTCTCAGAGGAGGAGACGTAGGTCAGCAGCAGGAGGGCCGCGTTCTCTAGAAGGTTGAGGCCGAAGGCCGCATTGCACAGGCGGAGGTACCCCGGATGTGTGCAGTGGCAGCCGCGGTAGTGGCTCCAGTAGACAAAGGCCACGAGGAAGCGGGGCCCAGAGTGCAGCCCGATGCAGAAACGCCACATGTAGCGCTCGGGGGTCTCCCCACCAATGGCAGAGCTGATGGAGGGGAGATAGTTGGGGACCTGTAGGGGAAAACAAGAGTCAGTGGTACTGTAAATCTGACAGTTCTCCTCCCTGTGACCTGCCACCGTGGAGAAGCATCATCTCCCCTTGCAGGCAAGCACCCCCTGCTCACAAGCCTCCACTTCTCACAATGCTGGAGTTTGGGGCCTATTTGCTGTCGGTCTTGCGGTGTCACTCTCCTACCTACAGGCACTTCAGCCTCTGACCCTCACAACAATGCTCCTCTTGCTTTAGCTGGCAAGGGGGACAGGAGCACCCCAAATCCTTCACCCACAAAGGCTGAAGATAGGTTTTAGCTCTGATGAGAAAGCCTCCACAGAAGTCCGTTTGTCTTATGCACTCTTATTGTACTCTCCCATGCAAACCTGCCTGGGTAGGCCCTTATCTCCGTCTTGCCACCCTCACAGGCACACATGGTGTTGATGTGCAGGAGGGTCTTTTTGGTGGCTGCCCCCAGGCAACTTTGGATCGCCCTTCCCAGAGAAGCTAGACTGGCTCCTTCTTGCTGTCCTTCCACTGGGAGGTGAAGACTGTTTTATTACAACAGCACTTTGGCACCAACTCTAACTGCTCTTTTTAAGCAAATGACCCAGAACCATAGAATCATAGAGTTGGAAGAGACCACAAGGGCCATCCGGTCCAACCCCCTGCCCAAGCAGTTACAAATCCACTGAATGGTAGCATTGTCTAGCCCACATTTTACCAGCTTCTTTACAAGAATATCATGGGGCCGAATCCCCGTAAAAACCGAATCCCCGTAAAAAAAAATCCAACATAGGGCAACCTTTAAATACACACACAAACACTTAAGGAGGACTTACATCGCAGTGGGTGGCAGTGGTTTCATCAAAGTGAAAGAACAGGGACCAGATGACACAGAAGAGGAAGCCAAAGAGTGGGCAGCACACGGTCCCGACTGCCAGGGTGGTAAAACGGAGCCGGAAGAGGGTCCCGTCCCGATCCAAAGGGAGTGGCAGCTGGAACATGCTGCCAAACCTATGTGCATGGAAAGACAAGCATTTGTGCTGTGCTTCTTTCAGAAGCAGCGGAGCGTATTCCCTATCAGCCTCCGCGGCTGTGGATAAAGATCTGAAAAGCAGCCAGGATGCATATCTGGTTACTCAGAAATACTGTACAAAGAGGGGCTCACAGGCACCAGGGCTTCTTTCCATCCCCAAATCGACAAAGCGCTAGGTCTGGATGGCAGCCACCTGAGATTTCTCTAATGAATTCCAGTACAAAATCACTCATCTTCTGAACAAAAATATGTTACCTTGTCCCCAAGTTCAGCTTCCGTACCTCCAGGTTGGCTTGAAAGCTGTGGCTGGTGCAAAACTAGAATACTGCCACCAGGTCGCAATGCTGCTGGAAGAACTGCAAAAGGACAGTTGACTTGCAGCTCGCATGCATTTAACTTGCATTATATCAGCTTTAAGCAACTGGTGTCAAGCCAGCTGTGACTGCACAAATTAAATAAATGCAAGGTGGAGAGCTTAAAAGCTATTTTTTCCCCTAGTTCAGAAGGAGCCTTTAAGCTGTCTGGCTTGCTTATTGGGCTCTGGGAGGCTCTTCCGAGATCTCAGACAGTCCTGCCTCCTGGAACTGACCTCCAGGACTTACCGCTGTGCGGAGCAAGGCTGGGTAGTGCGAGGCCAGAGGGCTGCCTGGCACGACTCCCAGGGCAAAGCAGATTGAGAATGTGGTGGATTCTGCCTTCTTCCACCAGGAGAACACTCTGTGATCCCCGAATGAAGAACGACATGGAAATTTAATAAAATAAACAAACAAAATAGCTTTAAAGCTCTCCGCCTTGCGTGGAGCACAAGAACTGTCCAACCTAGCTTCTGAAAGGTAGGGGTGGGCATGTGGAGGTGGCTCCAGGGTTGTTTCCCACGGAGAAGAGTCCAGAGTTGTTCAACGACATTACAGGCCTCCTGACTCTCCCAGTCCCTGCACCGTCACCTGCTCTGCAAAGCAAATACTGACAATTGTGACCAACACCTTTGCATCCCCCATGCGGGAGAAAGCCAGCCTCACCTGCTGGGGAAATGGGCACAGCAGCAACTCCTGTTCTTCAGGACTTCTGCTTGAACTACCAAGGCTTAGCCTTCCATCTCAAGACGAGAACTGAGCCTGCACAGTCCCTCCTCCAAGTAGGCCCCGTCTGATTTACTGTTCACACAAGGAAAGGCAAGAGGAGGAAGTGAGCCGATGCTTTCTTGCTAGGCAGGTCAGATCCGGCAGCTGAGTTGGCGAATGTTGACCTCGGAAGAATTCCACTCAGCCTGTCACACAGGACCCAGCCACACCCGCAGCAGAGCTCACCTGAGAGCAATGTCACCCCTTCTGACTCATAAGGAGCATCTGCTTAAGGCAGTTAGTGAAGTCATTGCAGTGACTGCAACAGGAGCTCGATATAAAAAACTTTGGTACTCACAGGAGAGTGAGTGTGTTACCCCATAGCTGCAGGTGAGAGGTGATGGCAGCAGCCACCAGTGCCTAAATTCACAGCACAACGTCCGTGCGGGTGGGGCCCACTGGGAGCAGGCAGGGTTGCGCCAGCTGCTATAAGCAACATGCCCATTGCACACTGCAATTAAAAGGTGTGCTGGAGAGTTTCAAGAGCTGGAACCCTGGAAACCAGAGACTTGAGATACTGCCCAATGTCACAAAATCCAGCCATGTGCCCCCACCACATCTACCCCCAAGGCTGCCTGAAGCAGAGGGCAAATCAGCAGACACCCACCCTACATGTAGGAGCAAACGCCACGTTGATGCTAGCAGCAGGGCTGCTGCAACACCCGTGAGGGAGGTCTGTGGGGCAGTTATAAAAGCAGAGGGCACATGATGCACAGCTCTCTTCTCCAACAGGAGATGAGGGTTCTTGTGCTTGAATCCCACGTTTCCCAGAAGGGGCAAGGCTAGAGGAGCAAGCCCTCCACAGATCTGGAGTGAAGTCCCTAAGGCGGTTGGGATGGAGCCTTGTACGCCTCCTTCGGGCAACTCCTGTAGCCCAGCTGGTGCCCAACACCTTGGCTGTTTTCCTTTGTGGGGGGGGGTCTTGTCCTCTGGCCAGCCCAGGATGCCCAGGTACGTGGCCCAGGCTTGCTCCTCTGGGAGGTCTGGAGACAGTGGGGTTTCATGACTCCCAGTGCATGGGGACAGGATACTGGGCCAGGTGCCTGGGCGATATATATGGCTTTCAACATCATGATATACCACCAGCTACACATCGCAATAGATCACGGTGCCTGAAATAAGGAGGGAGCTACATGGAGGCACTGGCTGACTGATTTGTAATATACTGCCAGGTCAGAAATGATGAAACGGTTATGACGATAGGGACCTCGAACTGGTCTGAGGGCGACCTACGTCTCTATCGCCCCGGCCCTAGTAGGGCCCTTGGGCCTGATCCAGCAGCCGGGCTCTCCTCGTGCCCTCCTCCCAGGTGGAGGTTTGCCGCCTCCCGGCACATGCCGCCCCAAGCAGCTGACAGGAGGGCCGGCCCCGTATCCCCCGCTGCAGGAAGGAAGGAAGACACTTTCGGGAAGCCGGACCAAGCAAAAAAGCCCCGCCGCCTTCGGGGTTAGAAAGCGGGTTGCTGCCCCGGCGGACCCCCTCCGACCCTGCCCCGCTTCTCCCGCCCGGCCGCCTTCCCGGGTGGGGCCTCGTGTCGCCGTTACCTCCGAGGGGAGCTTCGAGATGGAGCGCTCCGGAGCGGCGCCTTCTGCTCCCTCAGCCTTGGAAGGAACCGGGAGGCCCACCGAGGAGACCTTCCCTCTTCCGCCCCGGACTCGCTTCTGAGGGGAGAAGGGAGGAGAGGGCCAAGGCCAAGCCGCGGCGCCCGCCCGCCTGCCTACCTCCCGCCCTCTGCCTGCCTCCTTGCCCGCCCGCCCAGGCAGGCCCCAGGGGGAGGCCGCGCGGCCTCCGACAGTCCCGCCCCGGCGTCGGCCGCGTTCCAGGCGCTTCTCTCCCTCCAAGCGGAGGGCGGCGGCCAAGGCTCCCCCGCGACCGCCTCGCTCCTCTTCAGATGCACTCTGCACATGCTCGGGGGCTTAGACAAGGGCAGGGGAGTCGTCTCCTCTTCCTGAGGAGGTTAATGTGTCTCCTTCGAACTGGGGACTCCCCCCCCCCCTCACGGCTGGGCTTTCGTGACGGCGAGGATTTCTCCTCAGCGTGTGGGCTTTTCGTATCTTCCTCAACGGGCCTGGAGAAGCGCCCCTTATTTTTCTCTCTCTCCCCCCCCCGCGAACTACGACTCCCGTCAGCCCGTCGCGAGGGCCGCGCTGGCAGGGGCCGATGGGACTTGTAGTCTGGGGGAAAGGAAGGCGACCGGTTTCACCGCGGCTTTTTATTGGCGGCGCCCTTCAGCGACCCAGGCCCGGGTTCGCCTTTGTTTCTGGGACCATGGCAGGAGCCCACTGCGCTCGCTTACTCGGCAGTAACCCCCATTGGTTTCAATGGGGCTGACTCCCGAGTAAGGGTTTTGCCGGCGGCCCTCGCCCATTGTTTATTTTAGGCAAAGGCAAACTCGGCCCTCCAGATGTTTTGGGACTACAATTCCCATCATCCCTGGTCCTGTTAGTTGTAGGGATCATGGGAGTTGTAGTCCCAAAACATCGGGGGGGGGGCAGAGTTTGCCTATGCCTGATTTATATTTCTTAACCCGGCGCTTTCGGTTTGTCTCCCTCTCGAGGGGTTGCTATGGAAACTCGAGGGCGAGCCTGATTAGCTCCTCCCCGTTTCAAAACCGCTAACGCACTTCCTCGTGGCCCGGATGTTCGTTGCCGCCACCCAGCAACAAGCCCCAGCCGGCCTCCCAGCCAATCGCAACTCGGTTGCTTTTCGGCCTCTTGCGGCTGACGTCAGAGAACGCGAGCGGCGCGAAGGGTGAGCGGGGTGTTGGTGGGGAGAGAAAACCGGACTGCGCCGGCTCGTGGCGCAGCTACGCTTTCGGAGCCACCGCTCGACCAATAGGAGCCCAGCGCAGAGTTGACGGCCTCGGCGCACGGGCGTGCGACGCAACGGCGCCTTCCGAGGAAGGATCAGCGAGCCAATAAGAGGCGCCGATCGCCTTGACGGCGCGCCCCAGGCGTCAGCGTGCGTGCGTACGTGCGACGGACGTGCGTATGTGACGCACTTATTTCCCCCCCTCAACTTCCCTCGGCGCTTCTCGACCTCTCGCGTGAGGCGACAGCAGCCAAGGCGGGTGTTTGCGGAGCTGCCGCCGCGACCTCCTCCGTTCCTGACGTGTACGGCCGAGGCGCCCATCCGAGCGAGCGGCGAGGCCCAAGCCGCCTTCCCGCGCTGAGGCCGGGCGGAGGAGCGCGCCGCTCGCCCTCGTCTCCAGGCCCAGGCCAGGCTCGGGTGAAGCCCCACAGGGGTCCCGGAGGATTCTGGGAAAGGGTGAGTGGCGCTCAGGAGGTGGGAGGGGCCCGGGGGAGAGCGGGGTCTTTGTGCAGCGCCGAGCGCACGAGAGTGACGTAAACAAGCCCCTTCGGTGGTTACGGGTCGGAGCGGGGCTTGCAGGGATCCGCTAGTGTGTTGTTATTCTTAGCATTGTATTTACAGTATATCCCGCCTTTTTCCCTGTCAGTGGCTCAAGGAGTGGCTTACAGCTAGAACAGAAACAGTTAAAAACCGAGGGTAGAAAGAAACCCCAATAACTGAAAAAGGATTCAGCCTCAATATTAGTGGGCCATCTAGGAGAAGGGAAATATCTTTGTAAGAAAAAGCTAAGGAATCAATCCTACACAAATCCAGAATGCCTCCTTGTACGGTACACCTTCTGGCAGCTCCTGCAGACAAGCTGGTGCCAAATATGTTGCTCTGCTTTCCTTTGTTGGGGGCCTTGTCTTCTGGGCAGTCCAGAACCTCCAGACACAATGCCCAGGCCAGGAAGGTCACTTTGGTGCTGCTAATGGGTTGACTTCACACCTCTGGAGGTGCACTCCATTATTTTTTGAGACTGACTGACGCCAGCAACAACAAACTATAAAAATAAACAGATTGCCCCAGCACCAGCCCTTTCCTTAAAAGCAGTCAGTTCCCTAGCACTTGTTGGCACAAGAAAGTTGTCACCTGCCAACAGAAGGGCAACAAGGAGGAGCCCATCTGGTTTCTCTAGGGAAGGAGTTTCAAAATCTGGGGAGAGCCACTGAGAGCCTTCGATGTGGCATAGAGTAGGTGAAGACTGTAAAACAAGTCTGCTGGACTAGGCCAAAGGGGCCCATCTAGTCCAACATCTTGTTATTGCAGTGGCCAAACACATGGCCCAAAGGGAAAGAAGCCCACAAGCACAAGAGTGCTGCTCTTTGCTGCGTTTTCCAGTAACTGGTATTCAGAAGCATTGCTGGTAATAGCATTACGTAACAATTGTTGCTTCCAACAGTAGAGGCAGAGGTTAGCCATTATGGTTAGTAACCATTGGTTGTGTGTCATTTTCCATGAACTTGCCCAATCCTCTTTTAAAACCATCCAAGTTGGCGGCTGTGGGAGCAAGTGTCATAGTTTAACTATGCAGTGTATGAGGAAGCATAGGTGTAAACTTCGGGATGAGTGAGTACAATGTCTCTGTTTGTTTATATTTGTGTTTTCTGCCTATTTGGGGTGGGCCTATAACTCAGTAGCAGAGGGTCCCAGGTTGATTCTCCAAAATCTCTTTAGGTAGCTCTCTTTAGGTAGCTGAGCTGGGAAATCCTAAGAGGTTTTGAAGAACAGCCAGAATGTGCAAGTGAGAGTGGAGGGTGGCACTTAAACATATGAATGGGAACCCCAAACAGGACCTGAGTTCATATCTGTGTCATGGCAGCGCTCCATCTCTGCTCTCAGAAGCAGTTGCTGGCAATCCCTACTGTCGCTCTCTGTTTCTGCTTTGGAGTTCCCATTTGGCCAGTAGATTAGGTGGGCCTTTGCCCTGTTCCACAGGGCAAGAACTACCCTTTTCTTATTTTCTTCTTTCATTGGAAACAAGGTTCTGCCATGTGTGTACCTATTTGAAGTATAAAAACATAAGCACCAGGATTAGAGAACTGTTTTTCCTTAAGTGAAAGTGTTAAGAGGCAATTGGGGAACCATACAATAGCGTTTTTACCCCAAAGGAAGGTCATTTTTAAAGTTATATTATTTAATGGCCCTACAGTGTTATTGGTGGATGAAAAAGTTGATAATCAAAAGTGTTTGTCATGCTGCTTTGAATGTTTCGCCTGAGTGTTTTCATAAATTAAACACTATCTTGGATACATATGCATATTTTTAAATGGCAACTATTGTTGCATATCTTTGCATTTTATTGAATCAGTGAAACTTTTTAAATGGAAACATTGGTAGCAGAGCTAAAATTCACACAGCTATTTTTAGACACTGAAGCTCAGGTTTGAATCCCCACACTGCCAACTTAACTTACAGGGTTGTTGCGAGGCAAACATGATGTGGAAAAGAAATGCACACTGCCCTTATCTTCTTTTTGGAAATGTGGGATAGAACCAAATTAATTAAAAATATGTGCCTACTTCAGTGCATAACATATTGCTTTGATAAGTTATGAAATTGGAAGTATAAAGAACAGCAGTGACAAAGTTGTCCAGTGTTATGATAGATGTAAGCTGTTGAAATATATGGTACTGGAGTAATATTTTTGTCTTTGCCAGTTGGGCAGCTAGAAAATAAATGAAAGCTGAAAATAAAAACTATAATTTTGTTAATACTGTACATCAAGCAGGAAGGATAGGGCTCTTTGAGAGTAACAGTGGGCTTGCTATGCAGAAAAATCATTTGGATTAGACCAGGCATAGGCAAACTCCAGCCCTCCAGATGTTTGGGACTACAATTCCCATCATCCCTGACCACTGGTCCTGTTAGCTAGGGAGATGGGAATTGTAGTCCCAAACATCTGGAGGGCCAGAATTTGCCTATGCCTGGATTAGACTGAAGGCACATATTTAAGACAGTAAGTCTAACAAATTGTATTTGAATGATGGTACTATGGGGTGGGTTGCACATTTAGATTGAGGTTAGATCACACAACCACATGCTCGCTTTTAGTGGTGCATATCAGTAGCTTTGGGAAGGACTGACAAGGAAGTTGTAATGAGTGCAAGTGCTAATGCCTGGTCCTTGGAAGTTCCTTGAAACCACCAGGATAGCATACAGCTATGTAGTTTAAATCCTCCCTCTGTGACGATCTCAGCCCAGGGCAAACACTGGAGAATGTGAAGAATTGATGCTGCTATGTGAATAAGTTGTTTTGGCTTTAGAAAAACTTTCAGTGACATACAGGCTGTGGTTTGAGTTTTTAAAAACTTTCATTTTTTGTGGCCAGTAGCCATATGCTCTACCTGTAAAGAAACCTTAGACACAATGGTAGCAATCAGTGTTAGAAATTGAGATATGGAAGCTAGGAGCTAAATGGCACCTTAAACCTAGGTTATGGACGCAACAATGAAATGTCTAGGCGCACTTTTTTATAGCAAGAATACAAAGCCGAAAATGAATGAACTGCAGCTAAAATATTATGTTCATTTTTCACATGGTCTAGTCCTTCCCCTGCCCACCCCCCTAATATACTTAAGAGGGTCTCTTCTCCAGCCTTCGGAGAGTAGCTGGAAGTGGGGAGGCAGAAAAAAGTCCTCCTTTCCTTCCACTCTGCAGTTTTGCTCTGAAATCTTAGGCACAGTACTGTACCCTGAGCTCAGAAACTGCTTGTACAAATGAAATTCCCTGTCGCAAAACATGCCTAGAACAATGGGAGTTTTGAACACTGGTATCCATGCCTACCAAAGTTTAAAACTGGTGATTTTTAGCTGAGCTTTGCTTACAGTGATTTTTGAGGGAGCCATGTTTGTCTGCTTTGGCAAAAACCCTTGTCCAAAGCATGTGGAGGTATGATTTTATTTGATTTATTCAGTTTGTATGCCTCCCTTCTTCATAGATCTCAGGGTGGTTCACAACATAAAAATATATGATAAAAAAAGAAAATACATAATAAAAACAAGAACAAAACAAACCCATAACCCTCCCATAACTCCAACACTCATGTTAAACTCAAGCCCTTAGTTTTGTTTTCGTTTTTAATCAAGTACTAACGGGTCTATCTTCATCATAGGGTAATGGGAATCCTGAGTGAATGAACATTGTCCACGTGAAGGAGCCTGGAATAAGATAAAGGTGAGAGTTTGAATAAGTAGTGGAATGATTGGGAAATGCTTAGGACTTCATACAAGATGTAAGAATGAAAATGTTTAGCCACTTTTTTATTTTACAATATTTTTAGGCTGGCTTTCTATTAGAGGAAAAACATAGCCAACTAATATAGTTAAATAAAATGTGGAGAATCTCTGCTAATTGCTCATGGAATCTAAAGTGCTTACACCGCCCTACAGCAGATGATCTGGGCAGAACACATACAGACTCCCCAGAAGTTAATGTTCCACAACTGAACAGCTACAGAAAAGACCTTATTCCTAATGGATGTTAGCTCTCTAAAGCATGCTAGGATGATAATGGAGATCTGTTTTTCTATAGACAGTGGACTTTTGGTTGTTGGTGTAGAAATGTTTGTGTAGAAATGCTCGGTGAGAGCCATACATGCAACCCTGATGTCTCAGGTAGTACAGCCCAGACATGAATTTCATCACATCAGTACAGTCAGTGCCTTTGGATGGGATACACCTTTGCAGGAGATCCTGGAGGTGGCCTTTGCTACCATGTCCTTTTTAAGACCTTTCCAGGAGCATCAGGCTGGCCAAAGCAGGATAGAAATTTTCATGTTGAAAATGGTAATGTGCAGTAATTAGTGGTAATGAGATGGATAGCCATATATTTCCCCCCCACCATCCTATTTCTAATATCTGTATTTATCTGGCATTTCTCAATAAGACCAAATGTTGATTTAATCTACGTTTTCATTTTCTTCATTTAGGTCTTGAGAACCTGAAACAACTTCAAAATGTTTAACAAATCATTTGGAACGCCTTTTGGAGGCAACACAGGTGGCTTTGGGACGACTTCAACTTTTGGGCAGAGTAAGTGACATGGGCAATAATGGTGGACAAGCCTATGAATAGGGCCACAGGGTGCTGCCATGTTACCAGATCGGTCTATTTGCCCATCCTGGCACAGTTATTGCACGTTACCTGCTCTGTGATCTCATTTAACTGGACACAGCAGGAATAGACTTCAGACCACCTGGATGCAAAGCGTTTTGTTTACTTCTGGTGAGGGAACCTGTTCAGCCATTGTTGAACTCCCATCAGTCCCAGCCAGAATGAGCAATAGATGATGATGATGATGATGATGATGATGATGATGATGATAATTTATTGTTTATACCCCACCCATCTGGCTGGGTTTCCCCAGCCACTCTGGGCGGCTTCCAACAGAAAAATGAAATAAAATAATCTATTAAACATTAAAAGCCTCCCTAAACAGGGCTGCCTTCAGATGTCTTCTAAAAATCTGGTAGCTGTTTTTCTCTCTAACATCTGATGGGAGGGTGTTCCACAGGGTGGGTGCCACTACCGAGAAGGCCCTCTGCCTGGTTCCCTGCAACTTGGCTTCTCGCAATGAGGGAACCACCAGAAGGCCTTCGGTGCTGGACCTCAGTACCTGGGCAGAACGATGGGGGTGGAGACGCTCCTTCAGGTATACTGGACCGAGGCCATTTAGGGCTTTAAAGGTCAGCACCAACACTTTGAATAGTACTCGGAAACGGACTGGGAGCCAATGTAGATCTTTCAAGACCGGTGTTATGTGGTCTCGGCGGCTGCTCCTAGCCACCAGTCTAGCTGCCGCATTCTGGATTAGTTGTAGTTTCCGGATCACCAGGGATTGCAGCTCAAGAGATGGCCATCCAACCCCTACTTTAAATCATCTAAGGAAGGAGAGTCCACCACCTTCCAGGGGAAGACCGTTCCAATGTTGAAAAGTTCTTCTGATGTTCCCGATGGGAGTTGTAGTATAGCAACATCCGGAGGGCCACAGGGTAGCCACCCCTGTTCTAGGCTGCCAGTTTGGGCTTTTAATGTTTTCATTAAAAGGCTAATTCAGCTTTAAGTGCAACCTCCTTTGAAGTCGGCTTTAAAAGCCAATATTTTGCCTATCAGATATTTGGCTGAGTTGCCACATGCTCTCATACAGAAGACTCTTGCATTCCTAATAGAGATGGCTTACAGAACCATGTTCCATTCAGGAAGTGCTAGGCTTGTATTTGAAGTGGCTTCACTTCTTGTAGGCCAACTGCAGCTGTACAACCAGCGCATTCCTACATGGTTTCAGCCCCTTCTGTACTCAGACCATATGTAGTCTCATCTCCCAACTCTAACCGCTTTGCAGATGCTGGCTTTGGCACTACAAGTGGAGGAGCTTTTGGGACATCTGCTTTTGGAACAAATAATAATGCAGGAGGACTGTTTGGGACTGCGCAGACCAAGCCAGGTACAGGTATTATCACTGCTTCTCATTCCTTTACTTGAACCCCTTCACTGTTTGCCTCTTTGCTCAATTTAAGCTGCTGGCTGTTACCTAAGACCCAAGCTTCTTAGGGCCCAGGTACCCATAGGAGCAATTCTATCTTACTTTTCTGACAAATGATGTCTCTCAAAGTAGTTTGCATCAATAAAAAGAGAGACACAGACTGTCATCAAGTTTACAAACTTAAAAAAGACTAAGGGAAACAGAGGGAAAAGGCAGAGGAAGGAGGTTGTTCTGGCCTCAAGGAACTAAGCATTTATATCCAGTTTGGGCTAGAATGAGCCTCCCTTGGTCTGCTGAAGTTCTTGGCCAGTTTCCTCCTTTATCAGAGGGGACACTGTTCCACAACAACGGAGGAATCATTTTAAGTACTAGTGCTCCATTTGTGGAGTGCCCTCACTGAAGAGGGCCACCTGGCACCTATGTTCCAGTTTTCTGTTTACAAACAAACAAAATCTGTTTCCCTAGGAACTTTATCTTCGTGATTTGATAAACTGGTTTTATTTGCTTTTTTCTTGTTGTATCATGGACCTTCATCCCATTAGGTTTTATGCATATATCACCAGTCAAACTGGCCAGAATATATATATATATATATATATATATATATATATATGTATAATAAGATTCAAAACTCTGTTGGAAATGTCTAGAAATTGAGCGTACATTTATTCACTTACAGTGGAAATGTAATCGGGCAAAGGAATTTTGGGAAATGGTGTACAGCCAGCTAATTGGAAATGAGTTACCAAAAAAAGCCCATAACTTTTTCTTATATATACTGTATGCAACAACAGCAGCAAAGATAGTATAGGTGAGATATTGGAAAGAAAGAGGGACCCCAGGGAAAGAACAATGGCTAAATAAACTAATTGAATCTGCTGAGCTTGCAAGTATGACATCTGAAATAAGAAATGTAGATGATAAACAGATGAGGAGTGAGTGGGAGCATCTAGGGGAATATTTACAGATTTCGATCTTAAATACAAATTCCAGGTAGTGGATACCTTCTGACCAGCAGTTGATAATATAAAGGGTATGGGAAGGTTGAGAACAAGGTGAAGGTATTATTGTATATGTGGCTAATTAAGATGTACAAGAACTGTCATGGAATGCTGGGTGGGAATTACAAAATAATTATTGTACAAGGACATAAAGTGATATGATTGTATAACCGAAAACATACATGTATTCATATCTACATGTATAACATATATATGGATTTGTGCGTATGTCTGTGTGGGTTTTGTCATCAAATAATCCCACCCCCTCCTTGTGTCTGATTTGATTGGATATTTCTGGTTCCAGGAGGGTTGTTTGGTTCCAGCACCTTCAGCCAGCCAGCCACTTCTTCTACCAGCACTGGCTTTGGATTTGGAACATCGACTGGCACTTCCAGTGGGTTGTTTGGGACAGCAAGCACTGGCGGAGGCCTCTTTTCATCCCAGAACAATGCCTTTGCACAGAGTAAACCTGTGGGGTTTGGCAGTGAGTATAATCTATTGCTATTTCTAGACCATTTTGAAGAATTCTTTAAGCAGCACAACCACGTGATTCTAAGTTCTTTGAATCACTTTTATTGCTGTATTTTTAATGGTTGTAACCCTCCCTGGTTCCTCAGGGTGAAGGGCAGGTGGTAATAATAATAAAAATAATAATTTGAAAATTGGTTTTACCGAAAATAAATCCAAATTGCAGGAGATATTATTGGAAAATAAAGAAAAGCCAATGTCAAAGCTATATGCTTACCTTCTCGAATGGGAACTAAAGGATGAATTGGTAAAAACCACGATGATACGCTGGGCCCAAGATTTAGGGAGACCTATATATAGTAATAAATGGGAAAGACTCTGGAAAGAAGGGATAAAATTCACGGCGTGCTCAGGTATCAAGGAGAATATTCTCAAAATGGTTTACAGATGGCATCTAACGCCGGCCAAAATTGCCAAAATACACAAAAATGATTCCAACAAATGTTGGAAATGTAGAGAGAAAATTGGTAATTATTACCACTGCTGGTGGCAGTGTGGCAAGATTCAAGAATTTTGGAACGGAGTATATGAAAAATTGAAAGAAATGCTGAAAATGACGCTCCCCCAAAACCCTGAAATATTTTTGTTAAATATGATCCCAGAAAATATTCCTGAGGGAAAAAGAAATATATTATCATATGCTAGTGCAGCGGCTAGACTATTGATAGCTAGAAACTGGAAGGGTGAAAAAGTGCCGACAATATACGAGTGGCAGGAGAAATTGGTCGAATTCATGAACTTAGATAAAATGACCACAGCAATTAGGAACATCCCCAAGCAGAAATGTATTAAGGAATGGAAACAGGTAGAGGATTATTTAAGAAAAGAGAATTTTAACATAGATTTGGTGATATGCTTATATTGAAAATAAAAAACAGGGAAAAACTAATAATAAGTATAAAAATTAGCAGTAGGAATTTAAGGATAATCAAAAAGAAGCAAGAATTTGGTAAATTTGCAAAATAAAGCGATGTATGAACAGTGGGAAGTTTTTCTTTTTCTTTTGGTAATTTTCAATCTTTAATTTATAATTTTCTTTTTTTCTTTTTTATTTCTTTATCTCAGGATTTATAATTCAAATCTTAAGTTTGTATGATATCTTACCTGGTATATTACTATGGGGGTGATTTTCGTTATATTATGTTATATTAATTTGTATTATCAGTTATATTATTTGTTATGCTAAGTTCTAAGACTATTGAAATGGAATAACATTTCAAATTAGTGTCTATATGTTTTCTGTTTTACTATATATATGTGTGTATATATATACCTACATATTTATAGCTTTCCCCCCCTTTTTCTTTCTTTTTTTCTTTTTCTTTTGTTATTCTCTGTTGTTGTCTGTTATATTAATTTGTATTATCAGTTATATTATTTGTTATGCTAAGTTCTAAGACTATTGAAATGGAATAACATTTCAAATTAGTGTCTATATGTTTTCTGTTTTACTATATATATATATGTGTATATATATACCTACATATATATATAGCTTCCCCCCCCTTTTTCTTTCTTTTTTTTCTTTTTCTTTTGTTATTCTCTGTTGTTGTCTGGAATATGATTTTTTATTAATTTGCTTTGTTGTGTTTTTGTTTTTGGTTAAATGAATCTCATTTTGTAACCTGTGTTTGTATAATTGAAATAAAGTCTATTTAAAAAAACACAAAAAATAAAAATAAAAATAAAAATAATAATTAATACAGCCGTACCTCAGAAGTTGAACAGAATCCAATCCGGAAGTCCGTTTGACTTCCAAAACGTTCGGAAACCAAAGCACGGCTTCTGATTGGCTGCAGGAAGCCCTGGCTGATGTTTGGGTTCCAAAGAACATTTGCAAACCGGAACACTCACTTCCAGGTTTGCGGTGTTTGGGAGCCAAAACATCCAAGGTGACCAAGGTGGTCAGGATACAAGGTACGACTGTAATAACAACAGCTTGGGTAGTTGCTCCCCAAGTGCTTGCCTTGGGACAGTTCAGTTTCTTGTTCACCAGGCGCAGGGGACAAGTCATGTTTAGAAGAAAGCCGGAAACATTGCTTTAGTCCTTGTTGGGGTGGGTGCAGGGGCGTAGGAGGGGGGGTGATGGGGTGGACCGCCCTGGGTGCCCTCACTGAGGGGAGTGACATTCAGCACGCCACCCGCCCGCAACTCCCAAGCCTCCCCTGAGCCGTTGGGGTAAGGGAGGGAGCTGTGCCGCTTTGTCGGCGGCATTCCCCCCCCTTCCCTCTTCGTTTTGACAGCTTGGGGAAGGCTTGGGAGTCATGGATGGGCAGCGTGCTGAATGTCCACCATGGGCAGCTCGCTCCCCACCTGTGAGCAGCTTGTACCACCCCCGGCTGCAGGGTGCACGCTGCTGTGGGGACTCGAATGGCTATCCTGTGCCTTGGAGGGCACCCTCCGCATCACCCTGCCCTGGGCAGCACGGGTATATGCTCCGCCGCTGGGTGGGTGGGTGGAGGTATTAGCAAAATCGATATACAGAAAAACTTGTACGGGGCAACATAATATTTATGCTTCTTTTTGCAAGATCCTCTTGTATTTCATATTAAATTGAACTGCCACAATGTCCAAGCTGTTTCCAATCAGCTGGCTATAGTGTGAAAAGTAAGGCTATCATTTGTTTTGGGCACTGTCTCCTCTCGTATTTGGGCATTGACTTCGCTTTTCCTTTTCTGTAGACTTTGGGACAAGTACTAGCAGTGGGGGTTTATTTGGAACCACTAATACAACCGCCAATCCATTTGGGGGGACGTCCGGTTCCCTCTTCGGATCAACCAGCTTTACCGTTCCAACTGGCACCACCATTAAATTCAATGTAAGTCCCAGTTGCTTCCTATCTAAAATTAGTTCCATCCATTACCTAGCTTTTTCCAGTATGATGTCTGTGTGGGAATGTTCAGGAATGTGGATGAGGAGATATTGTTACATATATCCTATCCCCGCTTGCGCTAGCAAGCACCAAACTTTAGCAGAGTAAAAACATTCCCATTTTGCAAAATGCACAGCAGAAAAGCGTTTGCGCAGGCTTGATTTAAGCCTGTAAAATAAAGTGTATTTTCCTGGTATTTTCCCCTTTATCCCTCTTAAAAGAAAAGACACGACACAATGCTCTTAAAAGTATACAAGATGTTTACTTACAATCTTCCTGAGATACAGCATACTCAAGAGGTAGACTTGCTTAGGTAAAAAGTAATATATACATTGTGAAGTTCACTTATAAGAAGTGAGACTCCATCTCATCTCTCTCTAGGCTGGAGGCCTTGAGAGAGAGTAACTGCAATCCAAGAGTCCAAGAGTGAGAGTGTAAGAGAGGGAAATCGTTGCTTCCTTCAGAATTTATCTACCACCTTTCCCATCTAATTAGCATGTGGAGGAACAGGAAACTAGGCTTAGTCACGTGGTCCTCCAAGTGGACTATCTAGGGATTGTTGTGACTTGACTGCACTTAACCCTTTGCATCCCACAGTCTGCAGGATGTTTGTTTTGGACTACAACTACCAGCATCCCTGACATTTTGCCCTGTTTGCCAGGGCTGATGGGAGTTGCAGTCCAGAAAAGGCTGCTTTACGTCCAGCCTTTCTGTTCACTACGCTTTGGACTCCCTATTGAAGTGACGGCGCGAGTCAGGGGGTTGATGCAAGTGAGCTGTGCGAAGAGCAAGCTGAATGGCAAGCTCAGCAGAGGCTCTTTTCATTGGCAGAAAATACAGAACCAGGCAGATACATTTTTGGACTGTGACCTTTACACATCCTCTAGCCACAGGGTCGTGAGGTGACGCAAGGTGATTTCAGTACCTGTTTCCATGGCATCATCTTCCCCTTAAACCAGGCACCCCCAAACTTCGGCCCTCCAGATGTTTTGGACTACAGTTCCCATCTTTCCCGACCACTGGTCCTGTTAGCTAGGGATCATGGGTGTTGTAGGCCAAAACATCTGGAGGGCCGCAGTTTGGGGGTGCCTGCCTTAAACAAAGGTTAATTGAAAGTAGACAGAGGTCACCGGCAGGGCATGGCAGACATCTGAGAAAGCAGAAGGTTTGGAGAAAGTTCATGGCGTTCAGACAGAGCTAAGGTCGGATATAGGGTATGACTCTCTGACAGCTGTGGATCATTTGCAGTTGGGAGTGTGCTCCACCGCAGGGAGGCCCTCCTATCACCTCCCTTGCAGTGAAGTGTGCTTCAAGCCTGGCCACCATCCCTACACCCTATTCCAATGAAAGATGTATTTTATTTATCTATTTATTTGGAATAGTTATAAACTGCTGGATATTACAAAATAACATTTCCAATAGCTGCCTGTGGGAACCGTGGTGGCAAGTCCTCTTGTTGGAGAGCAGTGGCCAACTGACCAGAGTTGAATATCAACCCTACAAGGCAGTACACTGCCACTACTCCTGTAAATCCATCAGCCTGAATCAAGATAATCCCAGAGCTTCCCAAATGCCACTCGAGGTTTTGGGAACCAGACGCTGTCCCTGCAAGCTTCAAGCCCACTAAAGTTTATGCAGTAGCAGTTTGATTAAGAGACTAAGATAACTACATTCAGTACCAACAAGTCCCATCCAAATAAACACACAAGAAGCTTTTTAAAGAAAATAGCAGCATAAATAATGGAGCTGTATCTCGGTGAGATTATAAGTAAAAGCAGTGTTAAAGAACTGCAGTTGGGAATGGGAAGACAAGATACCAAACAAACTTACTTTATAAACCAAATCAGCAAATTGACCTCCAGCAAGTAGCAGACAGGTGTTGCCAGGTGTCAGGCAACATGGTGAGGACTAGCACAAAGTTTTACCCCAACTTTGCCTAGTAACCAGTGACTCTGAATAGCCAATGAGAGGACTCCACCGTGTTATGGGCAGCCCATGTTCTCACAGGTGTGGCCAGTTTCTAATTAGCAAGGCCCACATTGACCTCCAGTAGCAACAGCACAGCAAGATATCACAGGTGCCGGTACTTGTGATCCCCGCCTCCCACCCTTGAAGGGAGAGAATATTCTCTCAGAAGCCTCCCTTTGTTCTTGGAGGCCTGAGTTGGGAAACCATTTTCTAGCAGCAAAGAAAAAACCTCAGGAAATAAAAAGTGATAAAACAGTTCTCCAAAGAGAAATTCAATTACTGCCCATGGGCCAGCTCATCTTCTGGAGAAGCCTCACCTGGCAAATGAAGCACAGAATAAGAGCACAGGTACTCTTGTCTTTTGCTGTTTCAGTATTGATCATTTATATCTTTATTTGGATCACATTTAAATAACACAGCTATAACCAGCCTGTGGCGGTTCAACTTCTGTGTGCTCACTTGTGGAAAGGCCATGGCTCAGTGGCCAAAGCACATGCCGCGCCTGCAGAAGGTCCCCGCTTCCAATCTCTGGCATTTCCACCCAGGTGTTCCAAGTGCAGAACAGAAGTACGAGGCATTGCGCTGAGTTGGAAAACTTGTGTGCAGAGGCTCCTTTAAGCGGAAGGTGGAATAGTTGATCGTGAGGGTTCTGTAGCAGTTGTTGGAGCAGAAGATGCCCGGATTTCGTAGCAGTGAGCGCCCTCTTGAGCCCTTCTTCAGCTACATGCACCAATGGGGATGGGGCTCTCTCCTGCTTGTGCTACAGCAGAAGGAGTAGCAGCAGCAGCAGCCACAGGCCAAGACAATGAGTGCTGCCTTCCAGGTAGCAAAGAGCCCTCACAGCCAGGTCAGCCTAGAGCAGGAGCAGAGGCAGACCATAGGCCAGGGCAGTGTGTGGCTTTGTACCAGGATGGCAGGAAAGCGTGGGCATCCCTTGCATACCAAGGCAAGCAAAGCCCCTTCTGTTTATCATCTACGTCTTATCCTTCTCCCTAGAAGCCTGAGACCTATTCTGACCTGGTGATTAACTGGCTACCCAGGGTGTCTCACAGCTGGCCGAGAATGTGAACTGCTGTGTTATTAATATTAATAATATTTCAATTCATATATTGCCCTTTATCAAAAGATCCCAGGGTGATGTACAACGTTAAAAGCACATTACAGAACATCAGTGATAAAAACATAATAATAATAAAAGCATACTGACAAACAGCCTTATAATAAAATAGTCATCACAATAAGAGTCCTCTTCTGCACACTTCTACAGGACATAAATTATTTAATAGCCATAGATCTGAGTAAAGAAGAATGTTTTTACCTGGCGCCTTAAGTCATGTACTGATGGCACCAAATGAGGCTCTCTGGGGAGAGCATTCCACAATCGGAGCCACCACAGAAAAGGCTTGTTCTCTTGTTGCCACCCTCCAAACCTCTCTGGGAAGGGGGAACATAGAGAAGGGCCTCAGAAGACAAGGGCTGGGTCTGGTTTGGTTTATGTGAGGAGAGGCGGTCCATAAGGTATTGAGGTCCTGAGCCATGCAAGGCTTTGTAGGTCAACCCCAGCACTTTGAATTGGGCACAGAAACAAATTGGCAGCCAGCTCAGTTGTGCCAGGATGGGTGTTACTTCTGCCGCACGCTCGCTTGTCTCAGTGTTCTTGTTAGCTCACATGAGCGGCTGCCTGGAGGCTCACCGGAATCCTGCTGCTCCCTCTGTGCCATGACTGCTTACAGGCCTTCCAGGGGAATTAAATCTAAAGTAACCTTGACAAGTGTTCACATTTCTCTTACAGCCCCCAACGGGTACTGACACTATGGTGAAGTCTGGAGTCAGCACAAACATCAGCACCAAACATCAGTGCATTACTGCTATGAAAGAATATGAAAGCAAATCGCTAGAGGTCAGTCCGCCGTATATCTGTATGTCTGCATGCTGTCCCTGTTTGTTTCCATCCCGTCTTGTGGCTCAGACATTGGAGTGCTGCTCTCCTCCCTCTATAGCGGTGGATGGGGGTGAGCTCTTTGCATTTCAAGGAGAAAGAATGGAGGCAAGGCATTTTTTTATGCACATGGTTCGCCACATGCTGAACTGTCACATCACAGTGGTCAGGAGAAATCTGTTTTTGGTGCCTGATGCCTGCTGTGGCAAAGTTGCATTTTGTCCTCTTTGAGAACCCTGCCCTGTGCACAATAAATATCGACTCCAATGTTTTACTGTATCGCTTTTGCCTGAGAAGGTGTGGTGGTAGCAGGTGTGGGGAACAGGTGGTGTCCCATGTGAGACGTCTGTACTCAAGAAATATTCCTTGTTTAGGAGCTTCGTTTGGAAGACTATCAAGCGAACAGGAAAGGTCCCACCAACCCTGTAGGAGCTGGAGCCACGGCAGGTTTGTTTGGCTCCTCAACTGCTACCTCCAGCGCAGCCACAGGACTCTTCGGCTCCACCACCACTAACACGGGCTTTTCATATGGACAGAATAAAACAGGGTTTGGAACCAGTAAGTACTGCTGCTTTGACTTGCGCAGGGTGACTCTTTGAGTAATAGCCTTTCAGAGTACTTGTGTGTGTGTTTTAATACTGTTTTAAGTTGCCTTGAGACTCTGCCATGTTAGGTGTCCAGCATTTTTAAACACATGCAAATAATAATATCCACAGCTTGAAATACTGGCTGCCGATTTATAAGATGCTGTCAAAACTCCACCTGTTCTCTGTATGCTTGGGGGGAAAACATGCAGACAGAATTGAGCAGATTGTGCCTTGAGGTCCTTAGGACAAGTAAGGAAGAAGGTGCAAATAAGGAAAAATGGGAAAGTGCCCAAGCATGTGATGCGAGTCCCAGGAATTAGAATGCCACACTTAATAGTGCACAAGAAGCGAACTATTCAGTTCTTGATTCTGATTTAAGACAGTATCTTGCCTGATATCATAGGCTGGCACCTTGATCAGTCACATCTGTTTTCTTGCTCTAAAATGGCTCCACTCAAGTCAGCTTTTATTTCTTGGAAGCACCTCCCAGCAACACCAATGTTGTTGTTTTTTTGCTTGTTATAGGTGTTAGTTGCTTTATCTCGTCCAAGACGATCCAAAGCAACTTAGAACCAAACACCTCATATATGTGTTTGGAGCTGTGAGGAGCTGTGCCACCGGTGGGGTAGCTCCAAATCTATGGAATGCCTTCCTGCTAGAAATCAGGCAGCTGCCATCTCTGCACCTGAGTGTCAGACACCAAGTTAAAACAGTTTTATTCTCTGATGATTTAATTCATGTTTTAAATTTTGTGTGTCGTATGTTTTTATTTTTTTGTAAGTTGCTTTGAGAGCCAGATGTGAAAAGCAGGTTATAATTTTTTAAAAAATAAAATGTAGCTGCATCTACTCACCATCACCCTTTGGGACCTATCCTGCCTCTCCCACTGTTGAAATTTGGATTGCGAGCTCCTTGAGGGGTATACTCTGTGAAGTGCCAGGGACATGGATGCCTCAAGGTGTGTATATATATAATTTGCTTTGGCACTTTGTTTCAGGTACAACGGGTTTTGGAACAGGAACAGGAGGCCTCTTTGGCCCGACTCAACAAACCACCAGCCTCTTCAACAAGCCTTTTGGCCAGGCCACGACTGCACCAAACGCAGGCTTTTCCTTTGGGAACACCAGCACCCTTGGACAACCCAACACAAACACAATGGTAAGGTAGCAAGGACTGTTGTAACAGCCTTGGAGTCTTTAATTTCTGCCTAACTCCTGCTTACCTGGTTGTCTGGATTTCTGCAGCCTTTTACTAAGAACTCTCCAAGGAAATTCTCTTTGCTCGGCCCTTTACTTTTTCTTATACAGTGCTATTTTATTCTCCAGCTTGCTCCTTAGCACAGCAGGTTGCCTTATTTTGTCATTTTTGTATCTGTTGAATATTTCACCAGCATGCTTTATATTGAGGGCTAAGAGATAACGGCCTGCCTTGTCACAAGTCAGAGCCTTGGTCCATCTAACTGACAACTGGCTCCAGAGTCTCCAAGCAGAGGTTCTCTCCAACACAAGATCCTTTAGTTGGAGATTTCAACACTTCATATGCAAAGCACATACTTTTTCACTATGAAATGGAGCCATAGCAGGCCTCCCAAGTTATGAAATACTGGTAGTTTGTTTTCAGCAATATACCAGTTTCCTGGTAGGCACACAAGCAAGCACACACTCAGATTATCTTACCTCTCCCAGGAAGAGGGAAGCCTTTTCACCGACTTGAATGTCTCTAGGGCAGGCTAGTTTATCAAGTGGTCCACTATTTTCCTTTGCATAATGCATAAGCGAGAGAGGGGACCTCTGGTTACAAATGAAATGGAACTGGACGGAACTGGACTAATTCAAGTGGCCTTTTCTGTGAAGGACTCAAACCTTTAATAGATGCATCCAGTCACAACAGGAACCCTGTATTGAAGGAGTTTCCCTGTTACGGGCAAAAGATGCCAGGCGCTAGTGGCTTGGAAAGGGAAGTTGGCAAAGCTGTGTGGGGAATGAGCTGCTGAGCGGAAGAGATAATCCATCTTCATAGGCTTTGGGAAATTACTTTTTCCATCAAAGACAACTCATGGGTGGGTGGGTGTTCAATTTGTTCAGGGTTTTTTTTTAATCTTCCTGTGAGGGGCCACACTGTTTCTTTCCATATGCATGATGGCAGCCTTCAGGTCCCTTTCTGCCCAGATCTGAACCTCCATTCAGAAACAATCTGGCATGGCACAAGTTCAAGCCTCAGTATTTTCCACGACTCAGTGGCTAAAATGAAGGTAGGTTTTCCTGCATGCTTTAATGCTATACTTAGCTGAACCGAATGCAAGCACCTGTGGTCTCTTCAGTAGCCACAAGCAGAGCCCATATTCCCTTGTGTAAAAATCATCATGGTGCAAAAACAGTTGTCCCAAATGTCCAGAACTGCTGCTTAGTTTTTGTTTTGTTTTGTTTTTTAAGGATAAGTTGTAGCGTATCTTTCTCAAACATCCCCTAATGTTTGCAGGGTTTATTTGGAGCAACACAGCCCTCACAAACGGGAAGCCTTTTTGGAACAGCTACCAATACGAACACTGCTACTGCATTTGGAACTGGGACAGGTCTCTTTGGACAACCCAATACAGGATTTGGTGTTGGTGGCTCGGTATGTCAGCTGGGAGTAATGAGGTCCTCAGGGGTGTGGAAGTAGCTTGTTTCTTTTCGCTCGTGGCACACTTGTGCTCATCGGTGTTCTCCCATGCCAGAAGTGAAGTGCTTTTGCAAGTGCTTTTCCAGTGGTGGTAACTGCAATGTTGGTCAATGGTTAGAAAGGCCCAATAATTTTGGCTTTGAACAACTCTTGGAAGATTTTGCCAAAAGCCTAAGAAACTTGTAAACTGAGAGCGACTGCCCAGCCTAGGCATCATTTCTTGGCACTCTGAACCATAATTTAGCAGACCTGACCTGAGTTTCGCAATTGTGTGCACCCGGCTCCCATGACACACTTTTCCTGGTTAACTCAAACTACACTTCTCCTTTGCATCCCCAGTGGGGAACTGTGGTTTAATACCTGTTTCCTAACTAGGGTTTTAAATCTCTGCAGATCTTGGATCTTAAACCACAGGTTGAACACAGTTTGGACCTGTGTAGTAAACTGACGTTAAACCACAACCACTCATTTTTGGATGTAACAGGGATCTGTAGTTCAAGCAACAATGTGAGGGGTGGGGGCATGCCACTCTGACGCTCACTCACTGCTTGCCAAATTGTCACTCTTGTGGGTGTCATCTGTAAAACCTCAGCTTTCGCCATTTGGCTGCTCGCCCATCAGAGCAATTCTAGCAGGAACCTTGCACATTCCCATGCTGGACTATGAAGTTTCCACATGTTGGGTATTTCCTCCTGATTTACCAGGCAGAGTACATGTGATTCTTAGACCGAATATACCATGCTGTCTCTGCCTTTCTCTCATTTATTTTTGTCCCTGCCTCTATCCACACAGTCAAATCTTCTCTCTCTCTCTCTCTCTCTGCTCTAATCCTACTGCCTTGTGCTCCGTTCCTTCTTCCCTCCTTCAGCCTGGTTCTTTATTACACCTTGTATGCACCTGGTGGGACAGAGAGAACCAGTAGGGACACCATTGTATCAGACTCTCTAGGGAGCACTGGAAAGGGAGTGCTAGAGGTGCTGCTGCTCTGTACATCAATGAGGGCATAGTGGGATTCATCACCAAGTAGTTTTCCTCCCTCCTACCTTAAGTGCTGGACGGAGGTTTGTCTCAGCAGTCACCTCCCTCAGGCAAGGAAAGACTTTCCTAGCTAGGACAGGGCAACCCTAACCCCCACCGCTGCAATGGCTTGTCCTCGAGGCCGAGGCAGTGCTGGGAGATGAGAGGGAAGAGGGGACTCTTGCATGCTCTTCCCCACTTGCAGCCCTCTTTACTCCTCCTCTTGCTCAGCACTGTGCACTATGCAGCTGTCCTACGCTGACACCAAACTGCTGCTGTGGACCAGCACAGACGTAGTCAGTAGGGAGAGATAGCTGATGATGTGCGTTCTGTGGATGGCCGCACATCCTTTCCAAATGTTTAGAACACGCTATGATTCTACGTAACATTTCTACGATTGGCTGCTAACTGAGAAAAAGCTAATATCCCTTTGTGACCAGGGCGTGGGCTGTGGACAGGGAAAAGAGAAAGAGACCCTGTGACATTTAGAATGCATATTTCTCCTTCAGTCCCTCTTCAGCAACAAGCCTGCTGGATTTGGAACCACGACAACCAGCGCGCCCTCGTTTGGAACAACTACGACCGGGATGTTTGGTAACGGATTAAACAATTGCTTTCCCTTTGGCATAGTCACGTAAAGAGCCTTAAATCTATCATTGTTTCATTGAGTATAGCACACGGTATGTGGCAGACTAATTTATGTGAGATTATGATGTTTGTGGGTCTTAAATTCTGTGTCAGTAAGCCATGCTACATGGCAGGCAGCTGCGAGAGCCCAAGTGCTTCTGGCTTTGCTTTTGGCAAGAGTTTCCTTTTGAGTGTCTCGTGGCCTTCCTCAGATCCATGGAAAACAAAAAAAGGCTTTTTTCCCAGTCAAGCAGCAGTACATTTCCCCTGCCTCTCTGTTGGTGATTGGAGAGGTCTGGAGAGAGTTCAGAGCCCTTCTCATTCCTTTCAGGGGTTCTCCTCCTCCAGTGTCTTGGTGACAGACTTCCCTGGGGAGTCTGGGAAGCATTTTTACCTTCTTGAACAGCAGCTTATGCTGCAGCTAAAAAGATTCCTGGGTACAGTACAGCTGATGACGACGACGGGAACCTCTCAACCAAATGCTACTTTTGGGTGAAAGGCAACCCCATTTTCTTTCATCCTCTGGAAATGCAAGTGGGTTGTGTGTGTGCTAGTGATGTCAGGCAGACCAGGTGCTGTGCCTTATGTAATAGTAATAATAATAATAATAATAGTGATAGTAATTTTATTATGTATATGCCACCCATTCAACTGGGTGGCCCCTTGGGGCAGCGTCCAACAAAACATTAAAACACATAACAAACACATGCATGGAGGAGAGAGAGGCCTGGGTGGCAAACACAGCCACTTGCTGTTCTTTACTTGCAGGTTTTGGTGCAAACACCACGGGAAATAGCCTGTTTGGAAACAAGCCTGCAGCTGGGGCTCTGGGCACGGGACTTGGAACAGGATTTGGAACAGGTAAAGAATAGGAAGATGCCACCCTCAGAAGCTGCTTCCCCCCTTCCCTCTTTCTCACTGTTAGGCACTTAGCCAGGTTTCTGGTGCCATGACTGGGATTCACTAAGCATAACAGCAAGCTTCCAGCAGTTGCAAATCCATCGGCACCCTTCCACTTTCCTTCCTTCTCTAGACTGCTATTTCCCCCCTCTCGCCAAAATCTTGCTGCCTCTATCTTACTGCTGCTTGTGCCGTTCTAGTCACTGAATACGTTGGATGCTCCAGCTAACTTCATGCTGGTTGTCAGCGTCAGTATGTTCCAACTCTCTCTCACACACAGCTCCTGCCCTTATTGTAAAGAGTGACACACCTATGAGACCTTCAGTTAGCAAAACCACTTCTGCATTATAGAGAAGAATGGTCCGCATTCATAGCACACATCCTTTATATTCTTGCTCCTGAAATGAATTCTGGCCATTGAGCCAAGCTGGTGGTGAGGAAGGAGAGCAGTTCCCTGGAGCACTAAAAAGGATGTCCTCCTGTGAACTGTCTGTAGGGGAGGAGGGCTGCTTATGTCTGTTTTGTTGCTGGCTGCGCATGTTGATGTTCCACCTCCTGCTCTGTTTCTCTTCCTTTCTGTAGCCCTGAGTGCAGGACAGACTTCGCTGTTTGGGAACACCCAGCCTAAACTAGGGAGTACGCTGGGAACAGGAGCCTTTGGCGCCCCTGGATTTAATACGTCAACAGCTACTCTGGGCTTTGGAGCTCCCCAACCTGCGGCGGGTAAGTGTCTCATTAACAAATGAATAGCCTGGACTTAAGTGGAAGAGTGGGCCTGCATGAGGTCGCGCCAGGTCATTGTCACTTTGAGCGCTGGACTCCAGCTCCCATCCGTCCATTTTTGTATGGAAAGCCAGCTGCTGTTCTTTGAAATGCTGGAGCCAGCCCTCATTTGGCACACGTGTGGCTTGGTGGCAAATTCCAAATGGTGGGGGATGCAATCATCAAAGCGTGGCACGTGTTGGAAATGCAGCAAGAGGTTTCCAGGACTAAGTTAATAATTCCCAAAAGTGGTTTCCAACTGAATAAGGGACCCAGTTTCTACCTCATTTCGTCAAAACCGGAGGGGTTAAAAGAATGGTTTGTAGCTGTACCTATTAAGCCCCGGTAACATTTTGTTTTTATTGGATGACTTTTGTCAGTGCAGTGGATGCAGCTTGTAGGGCAGGCATAGGCAACCTTCGGCCCTCCAGATGTTTTGGACTTCAATTCCCGTCATCCCTGACCATTGGTCCTGTTAGCTAAGGATCATGGGAGTTGTAGGCCAAAACATCTGGGGGGCTTAAGGTTGCCTATGCCTGTTCTAGGGGAGGATAGGACTTTCCCCACTTAGCTTACCTGCTCCATTGCAGGCACCTGCTCTTCTGTCAGCGAGTTGTTACAACCCCTTTGGGGGATATTGGGCTGACATCTTCCCCTCTCATTCATTCAGCTTTGACGGACCCAAATGCTTCAGCTGCTCAGCAAGCGATTCTTCAGCAGCACCTCAACAGCTTGACATACTCGCCCTTTGGGGATTCCCCCCTCTTCAGAAACCCGATGTCTGACCCAAAGAAGAAAGAGGAGGTTTGTCGTGGGAGAAGGGAACATGGCTGAGAGGGTGACTAGATTATGCCAGGTCGAGAAAGGGTCCGAGAAGGCCTTTTCTACTTTGGAATCCAGAGCTAAAACTGATTCAGGACAGGTGCCAGAAAGTACTTCTTCACACAGTGCATAATTAACCTACAGACTTGGGTGGAATGAAGGGGGTGAGCAATCAACTCTGGCCTCTTGCAGAAGCGGTCTGTCTCTCCCGCTGCTAGCAGCCTGTTGGGGAGGGAGAAGGAAAAGGAGGTTGCAGTAAAAGCAGGCGAGAGAATCTGATAGGATAGCCGCCTCAAGTTTGCAATTGTGTGTGTGTGTGTGTGTACAGAGACTGAAGCCAACCAATCCAGCGGCCCAGAAGGCATTGACCACCCCTACTCACTACAAGCTGACGCCTCGCCCTGCGACCAGGGTGCGTCCGAAAGCTTTGCAGACCACGGGCTCCTCTAAATCCCACCTGTTTGACGGCCTGGATGATGATGAGCCAGCCCTGTCGAACGGGGCCTTCATGCCCAAGTAAGTGTTGGATCTAGACTTCTTCATACGCCGAGGTGGCTTGGGGCGCCTGCAAATCTGAAGTGTGAGGTGTCCGGCAGCATATCTCGGTGGCCTTGAACTGTGTTGCATTCTGGCTCTGACCCAGCTCTTGCTGGAGGTAATTGGTACTTAATGATCTTGAACGGAGTAACAAGTGCCAATTACAGCCAACAAGAGCTGGATTAAAGCCAGAATGCACGCTTCAGTTGGCACAGTGGCTCTTCCTGAACTCTTTAACACGATATATACGGTGGTGATGCAGCCCTCTCTGGGTTAAGGTGCAACCCAATTATAGGTCACAGCCCACCAGGTAAAGGCCACTGGCATCTCTTATTAGTCATCTTTTTCACAGCAAAACATAGTTCAAAAGGAGCTCTTCAATGTCATTAAATAAATAAGAAAACCACACCTACAGCTGGCCCAGCTAAAGCCTCCAGTGTCTTGCAGTGGGCGAGAGAAGGGCTTCCACAGTCCAGATCTGCGGTGTGATGGGGGAATGCAATTAAAAATAAGTTGAACTAAGAAGGGAGTGAGGCAGCAGTGATGAATTTCTCCTCTGTCTTTTTGGTCTTTCTTAGGAAAAGCATTAAGAAGCTAGTTTTGAAGAGTATCAAGGCCAGCAGCCTTTTCTCTCCGACCAACTGTGAAGCTGATGACCTTGCCTCTCCCTCGGAGTACCCAGAGAACGGGGAACGGTATGTCTGCATGGACACCTTTAAAAAACCAGGACCTTGGTCAGGTTTTCCTTTTTGAAGTAAGCAAACTCAGCCTTAAAGGCGCAGCTCCATCTGCGGTTGTTGCATTTAAACCATGGGCAAGTCTAGCCTGTTCTAGCCTTGGCACTGGGAACGTTGCGCCCCTTGTGCTGCCTGAGTAATGCTCACACTGTGTAAAAGGGATTGCGTGTCCAGGGGGGGGAAAGACTTTGGTGATCTCACCTGCCACTGAACACCATATTATATTTTGACTATATACAGTTTTGGCTTTATGCACTTACCTGCAGAATGTAAGCTGAGAGTTGCCTGTACTTAAGAAGAGGGGCGGGGGAGCCACCGTTCCTGGAAATCCTGCTCATTGCTCTCTCTGTGTGACTTCAGATATCTTGCTCACACCCTTTCAAGTCTATCTTGAGTAGCCTGGAATATTAGAAACTTAATTAATAGTGAAAGCAGAGGATGTCATGGTACTGTGGGTGTGTGCCCTTGGACTGTGAAATAAAAAGATAAAGGGACCCCTGACCATTAGGTCCAGTCATGACCGACTCTGGGGTTGCGGCGCTCATCTTGCGTTACTGGCCGAGGGAGCCAGCGTATAGCTTCCAGGTCATGTGGCCAGCATGACTAAGCCGCTTCTGGTGAACCAGAGCAGCACATGGAAACACCGTTTACCTTCCAGCTGTTGTTGTTGTTTAGTCGTTTAGTCGTGTCCGACTCTTCGTGACCCCATGGACCAGAGCACGCCAGGCACTCCTGTCTTCCACTGCCTCCCGTAGTTTGGTCAAACTCATGTTTGTATCTTCAAGAACACTGTCCAGCCATATCTACTTGCACGTGCTTTCGAACTGCTAGGTTGGCAGGAGCTGGGACTGAGCAATGGGAGTTCACCCCGTCGTGGGGATTCGAACTGCCAACCTTCTGATCGGCAAGCCCTAGGTTCTGTGGTTTTTCATAGCGGTGTGTTTGTATTTCGGTTATGAAGCTTTTTCTTTGGGGCTCACATGGTTGACCTTAAATGTTGTGGCTTCCTTAGATTCCACTTCCTTTCCCGGTCAGCTGATGAGATCCACAGGCAGGATGGAGAGCAGCAGGAGGAGGAAGACTGTCCTCGTGAAGTCACGCGGTACTATTCCAACCCCATTGCCAAGCCCATCCCACAGACCCCCGAGAGTGCCATGCACAAGCACCACAACAATGTGGACGACACCCTCCTCGCCCTGAATGTGCGTCCTGCCCTGCGGAACGGGCTGGAAGGCAGCAGCGAGGATGCCTCCTACCACGAGGAGTCCCTGCAGGAGGACCAGGAAGAGGAGGCAGAGGGCATGCACCAGGCTCATCCGGCAGGTGAGGCAGGTGGTGGTTCTCCCCCCCAGAAACGCCCCCAAGCACAGACTAGGAAAAGTAGGAATTGTGCAGAGGAATGGTGGGGCGGGCTGCTTATAATGCGCATTGTCATTTCAAACTATGTATGACCTACTTTTCTACCCTTGGATCTCATTCAAGTGGCATTTTCTTCTTTTAAAAAGCAAATCTTGGTGTTTCTTTTTTATATATATAAATATTTATTGATTTTCCACAAAGAAAAAAAGAATTAACAGAATTTTAAAACAATATCAAAAAAGAAAGACAGAACAAAAATACAAAATACAAAAAAGAATACAAAAATACAGGAAAACGAAAAATAAAAAGTATAAAACATTACATCTTATCTTCATCACAGTGTAAATTGGGACCTCCTCGGGTTCCCGTCCCTGTGGTTCTTATACACCTTTCTAAGTAGCAAATTCTACCTTCGAATAATCACCTTTTATAATACATCTCTTATATTCCTGTTCTAAATAACCTCTTCAACTATTCCACAGTTTTATTTACCACTTAATTTCTAATCTAAAATATTACTTTAGCATACTTTTTAAAATACAATTTAAAATCTTTCCACTCCTCTTCAATCGCTTGTTCTCCCTGGTTGCGGATTCGTCCGGTCATCTCCGCCAATTCCATGAATTCCATCATCTTCATCTGCCATTCATCAATCGTTGGTAATGCTTGCTGCTTCCAGTATTTAGCAATCAAAAGTCTCGCTGCTGTAGCGGCATACATAAAAAAGGATACCTTCTTCTTAGGAATCTCCTTTCCTACAATGCCCACTAGGAATGCCTCTGGTTTCTTAACAAATGTGCCTTTCAGCACTTTCTTAAGTTCATTATAAATCTTATTCCAGAAGTCATTCACTAGTGGACATGTCCACCACATGTGGTAAAATGAACCTATTTCTTTCTTACATTTCCAACATTTGTTGTCATGATTGTGGTATATCTTTGCTAACTTTTCTGGTGTAAGATACCATCTATACATCATCTTCATTATATTCTCCTTTAATAAACTACACGCAGTAAACTTAATATTCTCCTTCCACAACTTTTCCCAATCCTCAATCATAATGTTATGTCCCACATCCTTTGCCCACAAAATCATAGCATTTTTAGTTTGTTCATCTTTTGTATGCCATTCTAGCAACAATTTGTACATTCTAGAAAGTATTTTCGTCTTGGGTTCTAATAATTCTGTTTCCACCTTTGACTTCTCTGTTTGAAAACCAATTACTCTATCCATTTTAAACACTTCATTTATCTGATGGTATTGGAGCCAATCATCTAGTTTACCTTTCAACTCCTCATATGTTTTTAACTTAAATTGGTCTCCATCTTCAATCAATAAATCTCTATATTTCAGCCAACCGGTCTCCGTATTTAACCTTTTGCGAGCCTTGGCCTCCAAAGGTGAAATCCATTTAGGTGTTTTCCTTTCTAATAAATCTTTATATCTGAACCAAACCTTATACAATGAATTTCTAATTATATGCCTTTTAAAGCCTCCGTGGGCTTTTACCTTGTCATACCACACATATGCATGCCAACCGTAAACATTGTCATAACCTTCTAAATCCAAAATATCTGCGTTTTCCAATGTAAACCATTCTTTCAACCAACAAAAGGCAGCTGCTTCATAGTAAATTTTAAAATCAAGCAGGGAGAAGCCTCCTC
This sequence comes from Zootoca vivipara, assembly GCF_963506605.1. Classification (NCBI taxonomy): domain Eukaryota; kingdom Metazoa; phylum Chordata; class Lepidosauria; order Squamata; family Lacertidae; genus Zootoca; species Zootoca vivipara. The sequence goes on along the minus strand of NC_083279.1, from coordinate 100,068,426 downwards.
TTTGCTTATCATCTGTCAATATCTTATATTTGATTCTTGGCTTCTTCCCTTGCCATATGAATTTCGATTGCACCTTTTCCCATTCCTTAAAACAATTCAGCTTTTCAATTATTGGCAATGATTGAAACATAAACAGCATCTTTGGCAATGCATTCATCTTAACCGTTGCTATACGGCCCAACAGAGACAATTTCAATTTGGTCCACATTTCTAAATCTTTCTTAACTTCATTCCATAATTTCACATAATTGTCTTTAAACAGATTTAAATTTTTAGAAGTCATATTAACACCAAGGTATTTCACTTTCTTGACAAAAGATAGACCAGTTGCATCTTGCAATTTTTCTCTCTCCTCCTTACTCAAATTTTTATCTAATACTTTAGTTTTTGATTTATTCAATTTGAAACCTGCTACCCTTCCAAACTCTTGAATTACTTCCAGTGCCCGGTGTTTCTATTATTTTCAAACACTGAGTTGGCCTTCTGAAGGTTTTGATGACCTGTCGGTGCAGGTTTCATGGACCAAACTGCTCTAGCAGCAAAAGTCAGCTTGGATTGGCAGACCTTTGAGAAAATGGTCTTGTGAATTATCCAAGAATGTGCTTCAGGGTATAAGGAGCAGGTTTACATTGTGTCAGACCAGATGTCTGTATAGCTTAGTGCTGCCAACGCTGGCAGCGAGTTTGAACCCAGATCCTAGTTACTGCTTCTTTCATCTTCCTCCCCTCTCCCCTGCCCTGCCCACGTATTGCCTTCCTTAGCAGGGCAGGGCAATACAAGGCCATGCAACTGGATCTGTACCATCAGATTGCACCTGCAGCCTTACCAAAACATTTCTAGCGTTGAGATGTTTCTAGGAATGCTGCAAGATTTGTGGCTGTCATTTTTCATAACTAATTTTACTAGGTACTGAATCACTTTGTAATCTACTGCAGATGGTTAAGGTTGTCTGAGTGTTTTTCTCCTTAGTCAGTTGTAAATCTAAAGTGCCTTCATTGCTCCCTTTCATATTCTTTAGCATACGTATTATAATCTTGAAGTAGGTACATCTGCATTCTCTGTGGCTCATTTCTTTGCTCTTCTGGCCTGCAAATGAATCAGTGTGCCTGTTGCAGAAGTTGCTGAAAGGAGTGACCTTCAACCAGTTTTGGTTCTTTTAGGAATTGTTTTAACCCGAGTTGGCTACTACACCATTCCATCCATGGAAGAATTGGCCAAAATGACAAACGACAAAGGAGAATGCAATGTGACAGACTTCACCATTGGCCGAAAAGGTAAGGATGCTTCTCTGCACAAAGACCTTTTCTGCTGAAACTGCCTTTCCAAAAGCTCAGGTAAGTCCCACCTGGAATGAAGGTCAAGTAACTGCCTAGTTTAAGAGGAGCAAAATTCAGGCCATTGAAACATTGTTAAAGTACCAGGCATGTCTCTAGGGTCACTCAGGCCATTCACACAACAGTTCACCGGAGTCTGCTCTAAAGGTTCCTGTGTGTTGACGAGGGGAAAAGGTCCCTCAAGCCCCTGCCCCCGTTTTGTCAGGAAGGGTCAGAAGAATTCCCCTCTAAGCATTTCAAGTAATCTGGTTGTTGGATATTAGTCATAGTGGTTGCGTCCCCACGGTCTCTCTCCTCAAGTAACAACAACAACAACAGTTTATTGCAATATGCAGTGTACATGTGCTTAAACCCATCAACTCTTGAATGTGATCACAGTAACAGGGACCTACAGTACAGATGACAAAGCTGCACACAATGTGCACAAATTAAAAGTTGCTTGGATGCATAAATGACGCTCCCAGGTAACATGATTCCAAAACCTGATTTGTGGCGTTAACTGGCCGGGGGCTGGTCTAGGTGTGTGTCCCCCCCCCCCCCATAGACCTTTCTGGGAGTTTCCGCCAGACTCCTGCTGCAGCTTGTGTGCTTCTTGCATAGATTTCTGGTTATTGCTCACACTTGACCAATGAGCTTCCCTCGTTCTGTTGCAGCACCACTGTTGGTTAAGCTGATGCTGAGATCATAGAATTGTAGAGTTGGAAGGGGCTCCCAAGGGTCATCTAATCTGTTCATCTCTTCCCCCCCCCAAAAAAAGGCTATGGCTCAATCTACTTTGAAGGCGAAGTGAACCTGACTAACCTGAACCTGGATGAGATTGTGCACATCCGTCGGAAAGAAGTGATTGTCTACCCAGACGATGAACAGAAGCCACCCATTGGGAAAGGACTGAACAGGTAAATACAGACCAACCTGGTGACGGCTCACGTTCACCGTGAACACGCTAGCTCATCTGTTAGGAGTGTTTGCCTCTCCGGCCTCCCAACCCTCTTCGTTTCTTCACAGGAGAGCTGAGGTCACTTTGGATGGCGTTTGGCCCACTGACAAAACCTCGCGTTGCCTGATAAAGAGCCCGGAACGGCTAACCGAAATGAACTACGAAGGCAGGCTGGAGGCTGTCTCCCGGAAGCAGGGTGCCCAGTTCAAGGAGTACCGCCCTGAAACTGGTTCGTGGGTATTCAAGGTAATAACAGCTGTGTATAAGTAAATGGAAACAGCTTCTGTACCAAAGTGGGTTTTTTTCTTTCCTTGGCCTGTAAGATTTTAAGGCACCCTCCAAAGACAGGGATAATTGCAAATTTACACTATTGTAAATTGCAAAAATACACTATTGCACAAAATTCCAACCGCCCCATTTTGGCGATTCCTCAGAAATACTTCATCCCCCACAGGATGTGCTTCTTCTCTGCACCCCTAGCCCCAGGATGTTGTCAGACCAGCTCCTATCGTCTTTAACCATTGGTGCCATTCTTGGCTGCAGCAGATGGGAGCTGGAGCCCAGTATCAACTGCAGGCTCCCACTCTCTGGTGTCCCGGCCACCGGTATAACTTGACAGACAGGGTATTGTCTTCACTTACTGACGTCCACAAGCTATTAGTTCAGGCCCTCACCCATGCGGGCTTTGGTTTCTGTCCAGGTGGCTCACTTCTCAAAATACGGTCTGCAAGATTCTGATGAGGAAGAGGAGGAGCACCCATCGAAAGTGGAGGCAAAGAAACAGAAAACGGCTCAAGTGCCCCCGCCAGGCCAGTTGGCGTCTCAGCAAATGGCTCTAGGTGGGAAGCCAGCACCTCCTTCCAAGGTAAGGGAAAGAAATATCATGTGGACTGTAAAAGGGAAGATTGTAAAGGGGAAGATTGTAATAAGTTATTCCGTGGCAGGAGAGGAGGCAATAGAGGGCGTGTCTCCAAATGGCTTTGACCAAGTTAAGTGCAGGTGTTAAGTGCTTAGGGACCCAGGTGGCGCTGTGGTTAAACCACTGAGCCTAGGGCTTGCTGATCAGAAGGTCTCTTCTGGTCCTGGTGATCCAGGATGTAAGAGGACAGGTGAGCCTTGTTGCTTGTCTAGAAGGAGCATGTACAGGAAAGGGGTTTATTTTGGCTCTCCTGTGCTTCAGGAGGAAGGGCAAGATAAAACTAAGGAATAGGTCAGAATTTCAGCAGCTTAAGTTTCCACAGTTGGCCTCGTTCCCTCTGCCTGCCTGAAGCCGTTTCCTGGAACTGGGTTGAGTGGAGGAGTCATGATGATGCCAGCCTAACACTGCCTATTGTGACATGGCCGTGCCACAGTGGTCTCTGTCTCCACTCCTACATGATACTTGCTTTGCCAGCTCAGCAGCTGCTCTGTTGTGAGGCGCTCTGCCAGATCCAGAACTGGGGTGGGTGCCTCCGTTGATATTTCGTAGCAGAAGTTACTTAGACGCTCCGTTGCTTTGGATCTTTATTGCATTGCCTCTTCACTCCTGGTGTCCGCAGAGCCCAGATGTTGAGCAGCTTGGGAAGGTTGTGGAATTTGACAGCGACATGGCAGACATCACCCAGGAGCCGGCCCAGGACTTGGTCGCGGAAGAGAGTTTTGCAGAGGAGCAGGAACCAGTGACAGCTTCTGCACACATTGCATCCTCTCTGGACATCAACCCTCACACATTGCAGGTGAGCCCCTCCTCGTTTGTGTTGCTTGCCTTGTGTTGCTTCTCCTTTGCTCTTGGACTCGGACCTCACCACTTGTTCCCATAAGCGGTTACACCTGCTCTTCACTCTGCTCTGAGCCTTCTGTGGCCTATATCTGTTTGTTTGTTTGTTTGTTTGTTTGTTTGTTTGTTTGTTTGTTTCATAGATTCTCCTTTGCTGTGTTGGCTGGGGCTGATGGGAGTTATAGTTCAGTACATCTAGAAGGCATTAGGTTCAAGGCTGCCCAATATAGTAGAGTATCCTTTTCTGGGCAGCAGGAAATCCCAGGTGGGACAGATTTGACAGGTGGGCAGGGCTGCCCCTCTGACATCGCTTTGACACCAGGCCCTGAGCTTTGGATTTCTGACCATCGGGGCTCCAAGCGCAGCATCCCTGTGCTTCTCTTTGAGCATCTGAAAGAAGTGGGTGGGTGTGCTTTGGGGGTAGATGGCCTCGCAGGCCAAATGGGACTCCCGGCATGCCAGAATTGGCCTCCATGCCAGAGCTCCCCCACCCCTGCTGAACATATTTACAAGTCACATGCCCTGCCTTTGAACCAATCAGAAGATGCAGCCCTCAAAACTGGGGGTCTCAGAACGTCAGCAACCTGAAAGGTCCATTTACAGTAACTGGACAAAGGTTCCTTTTTAACTCCTTGGTTTTATCTCTTGCTTTTAGGATTGTTATGTCAGTGGATATTGAATAAGCACACTAGGGGGGGAAACAACCTTCAACTTTTTAAAAGTCCTCTGAAATGTATGATAACCTTGCTCTGTACTTGCTTCCAGATCATGAAAGCCTCCTTGCTTGTGGATGAGGAGGACTTGGACCTGATCCTTGACCACCGTTTTGGCAAGCAGGCTGCACCAGTGGACACATCCCAAGACCTCTGTTCCCCCAGACTTCCCATCTCCTCCTTGATGCGAGGGCGCAAGAGCCGCCCCTCAGGTACAGTAAGAACCCGGGTCTTTGTGCTAGCGCCAAGGGGGGAAAGGTTCTTAAATGCGAAGCTCTGCTTGGGACAGACTTTCTGAGGCTAGTCTGACATTATGCTTAGCACATCGCTGCCAGGCAGTTCCTCTCATTGCTTGGCCTTTGGGACTCTGTTCAACAAAGGATTGAATTAAAAATAAATTGGTTAATGCTACATTTCCAAGACTTTGATGTTTGTTGAATTGTGCTCTGTGAATTTTCCTACTGCGTATGAGCCACTTTTAAGACTTTCTGGAATGGTGTCCAATAAATTAAGTAAAAGAAGTGAGGGAGCATTTTGAGGAGGGTGGGGGAGAGTAAGCCCCCCTAAGGCACCCCAGGCACTTCAGGGTGTGTGTGTGTGTGTGAGCTGTCATTAAACAGAGCAGTGAGGCCTTTGGGCTTTTCACGAGTGTCACTGCAGACACCAGTGGCCAGTCTGTATTAGTCAGTTTACAAATACTGTGTTCTTTGACGTATTATTCTGGCTGCTCTAATGTTGAACCAGGGGGAGCATTTGAGATCCATTTAGGAAAAAGCCCACACATTGCAATCAGTTTAGAACAGGAGGGGGGGGGCGGATCCAAGGCTCACCAACCCTGAAGAAAACCAGACAGGAGTGTTTGGGATCCCAGAGCAGTGCTGCATATCCCATTTCTGCACATAGACAGACTTTAACGCACACATCCCCAGCAAAGTGGCATGATCCCAGAACATGAGCAAAGTTCAGGATGAAACCTACAGAGCCCTCATAAGGGTTCCTCACATGTTGCTGTGGAAACTCGAGGTTTAAGATCCCAGAGTGACAACTAACAATCATAGGTAACGTCAGTCTTTTCCCTGGAGTCCATTCACCCATTCAGCTGCGTAATAAGGTGATGCGGACACAGGTCTGAACCAATCATTCGTCAAAGATTGTGACTGTACCTTTTGGCCTTAAGTGAAGGTCTGGAAACTTCAGCTGGTTTGAAATGCTGCTGCCCAAGTCCTGACGGGGACATGAATTGGGGAGCAGTAGGCATGTTGCAGCCCTCCCTCAGGTCACCGGAAGCCAACGCACTTGCGCCCAGAAGCATGCTTTTGAGCGGGTGGGTGGGTGGGGGGTTAGAATTGTGATCTGTTAGAAATCTTGTCTTCCTAATCAAGGCCTTCCTTCTCCTCCTCCTTAGTTGGTGGGCTGCTGCAGTCAAGACTCTCAGGCGGATCTTTACGCGTCCCAACTCCCTCCCTCCAAGACAGATGCAGCCCAAGGACTTCCTTGCTGGGCAGCGCTCTTCCTGCCCCAACTTGGTCTGTCGGTTCTCCACTGACCGGCGCGTTCACAATGCCCAGCCTGGATCCTGACATGCCACTGAAAACAGTGGGCGTCCGCAGGCATCCTGAGCTGGTGCCTCTGGAGAAGTCTGTCACCTACGGGAAAGGAAGGCTGCTGAAGGATATGGCCCTCTTCATGGGACGCTCCTTCCGTGTCGGCTGGGGGCCCAACCGGATCCTCGTCCACAGCGGGGAGCAGCTGAGCACATTGGGCGAGCCAGAAGATCTCCGCAACCAGTCCATGGAGTATGGATTCTTGCCAACACCTGTTGCTCCTAAACAGTGAGGCGTCATTCTTTTCTTAAATATCAGTCTTCTAATGTGTTATGCAGTGAGCCGAGTTATCTGGCTGGCTAGTCTAGTTTGTGCCACAGAGGCAGGACTAATCTCTTCTTACCTGTTCACTCTAGAGGGTGGGTGGGGAACCTCATGCAATTTTCTCAGCCTGCTGCACTTGGTATCTGGTGTTCTGCTGCACTGCAAGAGCAGTCGTTCCTGCCCTGGGTTTTTGTTTATTTCCTAAAACTTGTGTATTGCTTGGGTGTGTGTGTAAGAAAACCCCAAAGCAGTCGAGTTCTGGACTTCCTTCAGCATAGCAGGTTCCCTCTCCCTACTTTGTTTTGAGCTCACTTGCAGCATAACAGAAGCCTTTTCCAGGACTGCGCATATTGGTCTCTCCTGGCAGGAATTGCCATCTTCCAATAATATAGAGAGGCAACTCTCTCAGCACAGCACCTTGGCATCACTTGGCTCCTCCAGAAACAGCAGAGCTTTCTGGTTATAACCATTGGAAACTGCTGGGTTTGCCTTCTTGTCCTCTTTCCATGCATAGGGCCTGTGCATGATGAATATTTTCTTATTATGGTGCTCCTTTTAAGCTAATGGCTTGGCTGAAATTCTGTGCTGTTTTATCAAATGGATGTTTGTGAATAAACCCACAAACGAAGAAGCAATGTCTTTGAAAAAATGCTTCCCACCACCTACTTACCCCATGCTTAAACTTTTGAAGCTGTGCTTAATTTGTAAGCTTCCTTGAGGGCGTATTATTTAGAAAGGCAGCCTGTGTTTATTTTTAAATAATTGAATATTGCCTTGACTGAGCCCATAGGTCAGGCAACCACTCATCTCCCTTGATCTGTGTTCCCGATGCCTCTGCAGGCTCTCGGAGTCTCCCTTTAAGGTTCACGTGGAGAAGCTGAGCTTGGAAGGAAAGGCAGCTGACGAGGACCTAGACTCATACCTCGTTCCACTGGAGATCAAGCTGAAGCAGAGCACTGTCCACATGGATGAGCCGTGCCCTTTCCTGACCCCCAACCCTGGTGTAGCTGCTATCCACGAGTATGCCAAGTGGGCGACGGAGACGTCTGCAGACCCAGAAGAAAGGGAAGAAGGTGGGCACAAAAATGGATGCCAAAGAAAAATGATTGGGGGGGGGGGGGGGTTGGAGGAATTGGAAATGTCAGGCTGAGCTCCCGTCATGTTGAGGGAGGGTTTTATGAACCAGCTTTTTGAGGAGAGCCTGCTCTGCCCTGTGGCTGTGAAGAGGCAATTCTGCCTTGGCCAGCGGTAGATGGTGCATGCAGGCATTGAATAACCGCTTAGCATCTTTCTATGGCCCAGTCTCACGTCCCACCATGGGCTCACGCCCCAGCACTTGTTTTAGAGCAAAATCACTGTGGAAGACACACGGCCTGCTATCTCCAGCAGCTGCTGTTGGCCTCCCAAGCTGTGATGCATGGAGAGATGGTGGATGCTAGGAACAGGAGAGACTCCTTGGTCTTTCTTGCTGTGGGTGCAACTTAAAGGGGCCAAAATGAGAGGACTGCAGCATCATGGCAGGATCAGGCAGAAGCTTTTGCAGGCCCTTGGTGCCTTCCTAGAATTGGATTTGGAAGGCCCAAGGCGACTTGGTGGCCCGGGGTATTTCTGCCCTCACCTTCATTGTCCAGATCACAGCTGGCCACAAGCAGAGAGTGGCAGGTGATGGACAGAGCAGAGGTAGCAGTGCACAGTCCAGACTTTAAGCTCCAGTGTGGGGTAATGGTTGAATGGCCTTAGGTGCTCTGCTGCATGTGTGTGGCTGGGACCCTGTTTGCGGCTGCCTCATGGGATAACACAGGGCAGGCCTGCAGGGTCACGTGCTGATCTCTCTTTGCTCTCTCGCCAGCTGCAGTGAAAGACTGGTGCTTGGTATGGACCCTGTGTGAGGCGCTCTGGGGCCACTTGAAGGAGCTGGAGGCCCGCTTGGATGAGCCCACCGAGTACGTCCTTGCTCTGGAGCGCCGGAGAGCCTTCTCCCACTGGCTGTCGCAAACGGCTGCTGAGCGGATCAAGAACGAGGTCTCGCTTGCCCAGAACGACAGTCCTGCCCAGGCCGTCTTCAGCTACCTTACTGGGAAGCAGATCAGCGAAGCTTGCCGGTTGGCGCAACATTCTGGTAAGACGGCGGCTTTTCACCTGGACCCAGGATCTAATAAGGAATCTGCTGGTTCCTGTGGGCAAAAACGGTGTACTGCTTAGCGGGTTGCCTGGAGAGGGCGAAGCAGGCAGAATCTTGAATTACAGGCTGTCCCTTCCTGTGGTCAGGGTATTTGAGGCCCTTCTGCCTCCAGAGTGAGGAGTCTCAGGAGAGAAGTAGATGGCTTGGTAGTGGGTTTCCCTGGATGAAGGCCCAGGCTTGCGGAAAGGTGCTTGTCTGTTCCATGGAAATTGCTAGCGCCAAAATAAAAAACAAAAACCCTGCCTTACAACAGGCTTAAATCAACAGATCCTTTCTGATGATACTGAGGGTGGGCTACATGCAGCACTCCCCAAGCAAGAAGCAATCTATCATGTAGCTGGACTTGGCTTTCCTATGGGCAGTTATTTTCTGCCTAAGCCAGAGTGGTCCTCCCCCCCCCCCAAAAAAGGTGCTAGAGCACCAATGTCTGCACTGCTGCCACCTTTTGGCCAAGCAAGCCCGTCCCTGGGCCCAGGTAGTTCACATTTCAGGAGAGGCTGCTCATTGGGGTTTGTGTCTCTTCTGATGTGCTGCTGTTGCGTTACAGGGGACCACCGGCTGGCTCTGCTCCTCTCGCAGCTGGCAGGGAGCCAGGATGTCCGGGAGCTCCTTGCCATGCAGCTGGCAGACTGGCATGAGCTCCAGGCAGACTGCTTCATCCAGGAGGAGAGGCTGCACATATTTGCCCTTTTAGCTGGCAAGCCGGTAAGTTGCGGAGCCTGTGCTCGGCCACTTGTGATAAGAGGGTCACATGGACACACAATGCCACCACCAGGCCAGCGAGCCTCTGTGGGTGTCCCTCTTGCACAGCAAAGATACCGTGTTGGGCTCTGTGCCTGGCCCACACTGACTCTCTGCCTCGGCCCTTTCCCTCACTTGTGCAGGTGTGGCATTTGTCAGAGAGAAGGAGCATCAACATCTGCGCCCATCTGGATTGGAAGCGTTCTCTCGCCATCCACCTTTGGTACCTGCTTCCTTCTACAGCGCCTCTTTCCAAGGCCCTCAGCATGTATGAAGCTGCATTCCAGGTAGGCAGAAGTTGCAGTCCTGTTTGGCCAGAGGGGCCAGCCTTGAGCCCAATCCCTAGAACTGAGACACTCCAGCCTGTTGCTGGACAGGATGATGTGCTGTGCTGCTGCTAAGCTTCCTTTGCTCTTTGGCATATGCAGGAACATCACAGACGTTCTGGAACAGACTAAATATCTGTGTCTAGGTCTGCATCTGGTTTCCCACAAGGGACACCCAGAGGCCCCCACGGGAAGCCCATATGCAGGACATGAGAGCAGGCACACCTCTCCTCCTGCTGCCTCTGATCCTGTGGGACAGGTAGAATTGGCAACTGTTCCCCATCTGTCAAGCTTGCTGGGGGGGGGGGGGGGGAGGCGGGAGAGACAAGCATCCAGCTCAGTGTCCCCATCTCTACATCTCATCAGTGCCCCCTTGGAACAGGCATACGCAGGAGAGAGGCCTTTCCTTATTCCTGCACCTGCTTCACCTCATTCACTGGTATTGTGTTCGCAGGACTCCCCGGAGGGAGAGAAGTATGCTTGTTCTCCGCTGCCTCCATATCTGGAAGGCTCAGGCTGTGTGATTGAGGAAGGCGATCCACAACACCCCCTCCGAGACGTGTGCTTTCACCTGCTAAAGCTGTACAGTGATAGGTAACTTTTCCATGTTTTCCTGCACCTGCTGAAGGCGGACTCTGCTCCGCAGATATTCAGCTGCCCTAAATCTTTAGGTCTTTTAAGGTGACACAAGACCCTTTGCAACAGACTTCGCAAGGCTGTCTCTCTGGAATCTCTTTCCTCCTTGTGAACTTGGGTTATGCTGCAAATGTTGCATTTAGCAAAATGTGGTGACCTGACAAGAAGATCCTGGTTTCTGCCCACTCTGCAGGGAGGAGCTCCCCAGATAGCATTACTGATATCACTATTATTTATAAAAATTTCTATACAGGATCACATGGTGGTTTACAATATAAAAGCACAAAAATGCATACCATAGTAACAGATGAAAACAATAACACACACACACACACCCCACACACACACACACAGAGAGGTTTAAAAGCCCATGTTGTTGTTGTTTAGTCGTGTCCGACTCTTCGTGACCCCATGGACAAAGACCATAGATTATTTAATTAGCCAAAGGTCTGGGAGAAGAGGAATGGTAAGCACCCTGCTTAAAAAGTCCCAAATCAATTTACAGCCATCTGGTTGGCCACTGTGATATATCTGTGAGAAAAGATTGGCCATCAGTCTGGTCCAGCAGGATCTCCTCATGTCCTTAGGTGGTTTTAAAAAGAAAGAAAAAAGTATTGTATACAGAAAGTTGTGTGCCTGTCAAAACAGAGCCATGGGATGTAGAACCCCTACCTGCCAGTACCCCTTCCCCTCCACTCCTGTATATATTGTGTGGAGGTGGATACTGAAGTCCAGGACCCTAGAAGCTTAACAGTCTTGTGGTGGTGGGCATTTAGTTCATCTTCATTGCTTCTTTGTCATCCCCAACTTAGGAGTTCTAGTTATGATTCGTATCCAGTGGACATTGGGCCCAACAGTGGAGTACCTTTATGGCTCATTCAAAATTCAGTATCGGGGCAGAGGGAGAGAGGAAGATGCATTGGTGCCAGGGAATGACTTCTGTCTTGCATGTGGCTGTGGGCAGTCCTGCCAGTCTCACGAAAGGTCATTTGCCCCAGTTTGCCCTTTAGGCCTGGACTTCCAGACCCTTCTGCTTCCTTGGAAAGTCTGTCGGCGTGGCCAGCCGGCTTATGCTGTTCCCTTCCTTCCTCCCTCGTGTTCCCTTGCAGGTGTTACGATCTCCACCAGCTGCTTGACCCGAAGAGCATCACAGCTGACCCCTTGGACTACCGCCTCAGCTGGCACCTGTGGGAAGTGCTGCGTGCCTTAAATTACACCCACCTCTCAGAGCAATACCAGGGGGTGCTGAACGCCAGCTTTGCCGCCCAGCTGGAGAGCGAGGGGCTGTGGGAATGGGCCATCTTTGTGCTTCTTCACACCCCCAGTGCAAAGTAAGCGTGGAGCCCTCCTTTGTCTTGCAGGGCTCTTTAGTGGGTGTGTGGGTTTTATCGGATTTCTTCCCACAGGAGGAGGGAGATGCATCCTGTTAATGTAACATCATGCTATTTGAAATGGTGGCATCCTCTTTGGGGCAGAGTGTGATCTGCTCTCATTTAACAGCATTGCTATTAATAAAATTGGTCCTGTGGGCTCTGAACATGCACGGGTTTTTAGCAAAACACCCACTGATGTGCTACAAAGCTTTTAAGAACTATTCTCTAAAACACGAGCCTGTTTAGCTACGATTGTATTAAAATATTTCGGTATCTTTCAATGGAATAGAGAAATTAACTTTTCTTCCTTTTGAGTCATATTCTAAGAACTGATTCAAACATGCATGCACATCATATAAAATTTCTCAGGAGTTAATAACACAGCTGAATACTTGAAGGGACTTGAACAGAACTGTGTCTGAGAATCATCCCATCGGGTGATTGATCAGTAATGGCTCATTCACATGTTCCTTTGATACTACAATCCTTTATAACTTGCTTACACAATGCTGAGGGCAGCCTCACCCAACCTGGTGTCCTTCCCCCAGGCGCTTGGAGCGACAGTTCTCATAAGCTGGAACTTTGAGAGGAGCCTGGGGCAGAAGGGGTGGGTGGCGTGATCAGATGAGCCTACAGTTAAGCTGTACTTTGCTGAGTCAGGCCGTTCCTCCATCTAGCTTGGGAGAGTCTACTGGGAGTGGCAGACAGTGGTTTTTCTGGGCCTTAGCCAAAGGAAGGCCTTTGACAGCTCAGCCGCTGGACAGCCTTTGACATGTGCTTTGCCACTGAAGTCCCCGTGAATTGGGGGCAGGGAGCAGCATTTGGAACCGTTTCCCCGGCTGAATTGTGTGCATAGAGCTATTGCTGCTTTATGAAAGGTCCTATAAAGAGCGTTTCTCTTCCCACCAGCGTGCGAGAGAGAGCCGTGCGTGAGCTGCTGAACCGCCACTGCAGGCTGCAGGAGACGCCCGAGTCATGGAGCAAGGAAGCCTTCCTGATGGAGAGGTTGTGTGTGCCGCCAGAGTGGATCCACGAGGCCAAAGCCGTGAGGGCCAGGATGGAAGGGGACAAGCATAAGGAGGCTCTCTACCTGTTCAGGGCAGGGCACTGGAATCAGTGCCACAGGCTGGTCACCAGGCACTTGGCTTCAGGTAAGGCTGGCTTCCTTCCTTCCTTCTCCCGGGGGATGGAAGTAAACAGGGTGTCTAATTGAGTTTTGGACTGCCTTTACCAAAACAAAGAACTTGCAAACAGTAGGATTTTGCCTTGCTTCCTAAAAGGGGTGTGTGTGTGTGTGTGTGTGGCTTCTATCGTTATTATTTATTAAATTTGTACGCTGCCCTTCAACGGTTCACAACATAAACATACAAAATGAAAACACGAAATGCATAATAAAACAAAAGCAGTTCAATTCCCGCCCACCCTCACAAAAGCCATAGATAAGAAAGGATAATAAGATAATCAGCGTAGGGGATAAAATTGAACCCTGAGGAACCCACACTGAGGTCTCCACGGGGCTGAAGAGCACTCTCCAAGCATCACCCTCTGGAAATGACCATCGAAGTAGGAACAGAAGCAGCGCAAAGCGGTGCCACCCACCCATAACTCGGGCAGCTGCTCCAGAAGGATACCATAGTCGTTGGCATCAAAAGCTGTTGAGGATAATTAACAGTGACACATTTCCCCTGACTCTTCCCCAACAAGTCAGCATACAGGATGACCAAAGCAGTTTCTGTGCCAAAACTCCAATTTAAAGGACTCTAGAAAATCTGTTTGGGAGTCCTCAACATCACCTCTCAGACTAGTCTGTCAGCTGAGGCAGAGAGATCTCTGGGCAGTGAGACAGGCGGTAAAGCAACAGAATCCCTAATTTGTCCCAGTTGCCCAAAGCCAGGGACACACACTCTAGATCCCCCTTACAAAGTGAACAGACACCCTCAGGAGGCAAAGGTGCCCTCTCCTAGTGGTTGTTTCTTCTTCCTGCTCACAGCTTCAGGGTGCCATGTGTCCCGTTCTTGCCAACATCTGAAAGTCGTGTCAATTTTAACATCTGTGCCTGCCTTCTGGGGAGTTGCTGTTTTCCCAAACGTTCTGCCAGGCACAGTAGTGTCGAAGTTCTCTTATTTGTTCATCACTCGCCGTCTTCCTCTTTCAGATGCCATTATTAACGAAAACTACACCTATCTGAAAGGGTTTTTGGAAGACCTGTCTGCTCCAGAGCGCAGCACCCTCATCCAGGATTGGGACACCGCAGGGCTGGTTTTCTTAGACTACATCCGGATCATTGAGATGCTCGACAGGATTCAGCAGGTGACACACTCGGGATGAGGATGGTGTCATGGCATTTGTATCCCACCTTTTTCTCCCAAGGAACTCCCAGGGGCTTGCACACTTCTCCCTCATTTAATCCTCACAGCACAACAGCCCTGTGAGGAAGGCCCAAGGTCACCCAGGGAGTGTCATGGCTGCATGGCAATATGAACCCCAACCTCCCAGCTTCTAGTCCAATACTCTAATCACCACACCAGACTGTTGCATTCTGCCTGCTCCCTTACAGAGAGCTCTTTTGGGAATTTTCTTCTTCCCAGTCACACGCTCATTGAGCCTGACGTGCGTATTCAGGGGAAACTACACTGCGTGCCCCTGTTGAAGCTAGTTCAAAATATAGGGAGTACTGCATTTGAATGCTCCTGTGTTGAGACATTCCCTGCAGGTGAAAAATAATAAGCTAGCATGTCAAGGGAAAATGTTCATTTGGACATGCTAGTTTTCTACTTGCAGGGAGATGGGCTTACCAAGGGAGGGTGTTGCCATGCAGTTGAAGTATGGGGGTCTTTCCACCTGCTGTGCTCTTCCCCCAAGGAGAGGAGGAGGAGGAGGAGATAGCCCTCTTTTTTCTTAGGCTCTAGTGCCCCGCTATGAGCATGGACAGTTAAATGCTGCAAAAGGTGATTCAGAGGCTGAGACTTGCCTGCTCACTGTGTCTTCTAGCTTGGGGGTGGGGGTGGGGAACTGCCCGGACTCCCCAGGTGCATGAGGCTCAGCTTCCCATTCCAGTCATCTGAGGAATTTCTGGGAGGTAGAAGACCTTCAGATGGCTTCACAAGGCCGGGGGCTGTTTGAATAGTAATGGTGGTCATTGGATACACCATTGCGAACACTTGCCTTGAGATTTTTTTGGGGGGGTGGGGAATCTGCCCTGGGGAAATTCCTCTGGAAGAAGCCTGACATGAGACATTTTAATAACGAGGGAGATCCCCAGCGGGGCTGTTGTCACCCCAGAGAGTGACGCTTCTCCCTTCTCCTGGATTTGCTTTTCAGCTGGATTGCTCCGGGTACGAACTGGAGGAACTGCACACTAAAGTGACGTCCCTTTGCAACAGGATAGAGCTGCTCCAGTGCCGCAATGCCAAGGATAGGCTGGCTCAGTCTGGTAAGGCTGTGGGCACGCTGTTTCCTTCCCTTTGAAGAATAATAATAATAACTCTTCTGCAATGTGGCTCTGAATCTTCATGGCCGCTATCATGTAAAATGCAGCAGCACCTGGAGGCTTTTGTGGTGTAGAGTTTAGGTAACTCCACAAGTCCATCTCGGTGGTTTGCAGTTGCCTTGTGGAACAACGCAGGGCACGGGGCATGTTGCAAAATGTGGGCTTCATTGTTACTGTTCCTTTATTTCATTTATGAATCCCTTCCCGTGAAGCATTTCCAAATACCAAATGATTGCGTATATAGAAACAGTTAAAACAATTACCGGTACCTCTGTGAAACCAACTTCAAGTAAGTTCAGAGGTTTGACTGGGTTTTTTAAAGAAACAACAACAACAAACCCAATTTAGAAGGCTTTCCTCATCTTCAGAAAGCCAGCACCTGCCTGATGCGTAAGAGGAGTGGCTGGCTGGACTGTGTGCTCTGCTGTGCCTGGGGCTGTTGATATTTCCTCCGGCAATCTTAATTCTGGCTTGGGATTCATCTAGTCCAGCCTTTTGCATGATGAATTCTGCATATTAGTTAAATAAGTAGTATATATGGTATAGTTTTTATAAAATATTCAGGGATTTATGATATGTAAAATGAATCATGGAAAGAGAAGAAGAGAAGTCATTGATATTTTAAGGATGTACAAATGAGTATTTTAAATTGGAAAACAGAAAATTTAATAAAAAATTCTATTACACTTGTAACCTGAGGTCAGCCAAGAGCACACCCTAGACTAGACCACTCGTGTCTGGTAAATGCAAGGGCTTCTCTCTGTGGAGGTCCATTCCCCTGGGAAATGGCTGAAACAAGCTTAACTGTAAATACTTTTCAAAGTTTTTTGATACATTTGTTCACTCAAGCCTTCACCGTTTTGCCCATTTTTTTACACTCTTTCTCGCACCCAGAAATGGCCAAGCGCATTGTGGACATCCTGCGCGTGGTTTTGAGCCTGCAGCACCCTCCGGACTCCATATCGGACTCCACCCCAGACGTGCAGAGAGTGCCGCTGCGCCTGCTCGCCCCCCACATCGGCCGCCTCCCCATGCCCGAGGACTACGTTCTGGAGGAGCTGCGTAGCCTCACCCAGGGCTACCTGCGGGAACTGACGGTGGCGGCGCAATGAGGGCAGCTTGCCTCCTCGCCCTGGACATAGCTTCCTTCTCTGAACGATTCGTCTGCCCTTTGGCCCCAGTGCCCAGGGGTGTAGGCAGCCCCCTTCCTGAACAGTGCGCAACTCCTTCCCACCCCGGGGTGCTGCTCAGCCACCACAGTGGGTGAAGTGCAGAGACTGGGCTCTGATGTTGGGACACCTCCCCCCCCCCTCGCCCCTGCTTTCTAGTGTTAATAAAGCCTTTGCCACAGCAGAAGCCAGCTGTGGGGGTCACTGGACCTGTTGTGGGCAGAGAGCGAGGCAGCGGGAGCACCTTACAGATGGCACAAAAATATCTCTCTCTCTCTCTCTCTCTCTCTCTCTGTGTGTGTGTGTGTGTGTGTGTGTGTGTGTGTGTGTGTGTGTGTGTGTGTGTATACAGTCAAATCTCCATTTCAGCTGAGCTCTGGTCAGGGTTCGTTTGGGTTTTTTTGGAGGGGTGGGGGCTTTGAGTGTGTCCTGCGCTGCTGGGTTTGGACAAGTGGAGCCAGACCTGCTGCCCATGTGCCTTATGGGGGGGCTGAGTCAGATCTGGGTTGTGCTGCCTGGCCTTTGCAAAGGAGGGAGGGAGGGAGGTGGAGGCACAGCCAGGGTTTGTGCTTCTGATCCTTGCAGGGGGTGGGGGGCTGGCAGGTTCCCCTCCTTTCCCATAGCCTGGCTTTGGGAGACTGGCTTGAGTCTTCAAGCCGAGCTGCTCCTGTTCTTCTTGCCGAATTCCTTTGCAAGAAAATGGTGGGGTAGGGGGGACGCAACCTGATTTTAGGTGTTGTGCTCTGCTGGAGGGGGGGAGGGGGGTAATGGCTCAAACCAATCATTTCAAGGTGGTTATGTTGAACGTGTTTGCCATGTGGTTTCATCATATTGCCGAAAGGGAATTCCAGATGCGAAGCTGCCGAGCTAGCTGGCTGGCAGCCTCCAGGGCCCCGGTGTGGACAGTTTGCCTGAATCTCATAGGGCAGGGCGAGGCCTGGTGGGGGTGCTGCCCCTGCGGCCAGTTGTGTGGGACCCCTGGAGGCAGTGCGTGTCTGCGTGTGCGTGTATGTATTGGGGGGGGGTGCCAGCAAAGTGGTGACGCATGAAGATTATGTAAAGGTTTTTATTAAAAACTATAAATAAATGATCCAGATTATTTTCTTGTCTGTTTTTCTGGAAATACCTTTATAAGAAAATAAAAAATGTTTATAGCATTTTCCTGATTGCTTCTCTCTTTTTTCTCTCCCTTCCCTGCCCCTCTTTTAAGAATCAAATGGCTCAACCTCAGACTTGGGTCTCTATTGTAACTAGCAGGGCAGTGTTCAGTTCCGGGGTGTGTGTCTCCCTCTTTAGGAGGAAAGGTGCAGGCACAAGAGTTGGGTGTGAGGGGAGCTGTGTTATTCCTCCACCATTCAAGGTGCTACGCTCTGTATACATTCCTGGGCATCATGAGTGGCAAAGGGGCTGCTCCCCTCAGGCCTTGCTTGCAGGCTTTTCCCTCTCACCAAACACTGTGACTGGAGAGAGTGGGGTGAGATTCTGGCCTGGGATTGGAAATTGGAGCTCTCCTCCCCACCCTGGCATTCTCCTTATACGATACAAGAAATATTTGCAACACTTTGAAGACTGGCTGTCTGTGTCAGAGACCATTTTGTAACTGCTCTGTAGGGACCCACTCTGTAGCTGCCTCGCCTCAAGTCTGGATTTGCTACAAATCGTCACAACCCAGTTCCGGATTCAGAGAAATTGGTTGCATTCCCCAACTGAACAGGATCATAGAATTGTCAGGGTTGGAAGGGAGCCCAAGGGGCATCTAGTCCAACCCCCTGCAGTGCATGAATCATTTGCCCAATGTGGGGTTTGAACCCACAACATTGAGGTTTAAGAGTCTCGTGCTCTACTGACTGAGCTATATGGCCTTCAGCTGGATGCAACAGGACCTTCCGTTTTCATTATGGTTCTGCTCTAGCTCCTCAATCAGAAGCATCACTTACTACTTCGACAGTGGAATTTGCTGCCAAGGAGTGTGGTGGAGTCTCCTTCGTTGGAGGTCTTTAAGCAGAGGCTTGACAGCCATCTGTCAGGAATGTTTTGATGGTGTTTCCTGCTTGGCAGGGGGTTGGACTGGATGGCCCTTGTGGTCTCTTCCAACTCTATGATTCTACTACTTGCTGGGAGAATCATAGTGTGGGAATGTTGAGGGTGGCAGGAGAAGGATATATTGGTTATTAATATCCTTCCTAACTTGCGCTAGCAAGTTTCTATACTTCGCAGAGTTTCATTCCCCCTTTTTTACACAGCAGAAAACTCGTGTGAGTTGCAAACTCGTGTGAGTTTCTTAAGTCAATAAGCAATTCAATCTGGCTTGTCCAGATTGAAATGTGTTCTAATATGTTCATGGTAAGAGCCCTTGAATCCCTCCTAAAAGAATAAAGACTCCACAGTCGTATTCATAAGTAACAAAAAGTAGTTTTACTCACAATCGGGCAGAGCGCAGTGTGATTCCCTGAAGGCAGGCTTTAGGCTTCAAGTTACGAACATGTACAAACAGGTTTACCCCATATGGGAGATTACCTGGGGAACTGCTTGGCTGGCAGGAAGTTCGCAGGAAGGGAAGGGAAGATGGAAGAGAAGAGAGGTGGCCGTGTGACTGGAGCTTTCATTAGGTCAGGTAAGGTCACACCCATCTACTAGTCACATGCAAGGAAGGATGCTCCAGGCCAGGAGGAACAAGAAGTTCCCCTTGCATGTCCACTCTAGCAAAACAAGGACTGTTGAACTTGACTGCTCCCAGTGGTTTACATCCCGCACATAGAATTGTAGAGCTGGAAGGCACTAAGGCTGGGCGATCTATCAATAACAGTTCCATAATTTTTGACCTGGCATTATATCGCGAATCGTGTGTGCGTGCGCAAAAATCACAATGTGGCGAAAAAATGCCTCTATATAGCTCCGTCCTTATTTCAGGACGTTGTGACATATCAGTGTATTCCGATGTTTAGCTGGTGATATATCGCAAGGTTGAAAACCAGGTGGTACCCAGCCCTAGAAAGGACCCCAGGGGTCATAAAGTTCAACCCCCTGAAATGTGGGGAGAGAGCTACTTTCCCTCCACATGGTGCCTGGGGGCTTCCCAGAAGAGGCCCTTGTGGCAGAGGCAGACCGAGGGGGTTTCAAATTTCAGCAGCACCATGTGCCATGCCAAAACAGTTTTCAGAGGAGTCGCTCTGCCAGTCCGCTGGGCCTTAAGAAGTCCTGAAGACTCCCTGCTCTAATTGACATCTAGCCTCTGCAGTGAGCGCCAAAAGACTGGAATTTAGTGGAATGCAAAACGACCACCAAGCCGGTGCTGTACACCTGAGATTCCAGAATTATTGAGCACATTCGGAAACAAAAGTTTCCTTTCGTTTCGTGGGTAGCACAATTTGCTTTAACCAGCCGGCGCCAGCAAGGCCTTTCTGCCCCTTTCTTCCAGACGGCTGCAATCTAAAAAAAGGCTGATGAGCAAAACCCAAACTCATCTTGACCTGCCGTGTCTCTGCTGCCTTAAAACACACACACACACAAACACAAACACACACACACACACACACACCCCTTAGGTTGGCTGTGCAGGGCGGATCTTTTGCCAGAGGTTCATTTGCAACCTCTGAGGCTACTCCCTCCACCTGATGTCACCTACGACCGGCTTGCCGGGTGCGCTTTTTTTTTTCCACTCTAGGTAAGGAAAATCCATCGGTGGCTGTCAAGGAAAAGACAGGCTGAGTTACACAGCACAGAGTTTACACGCACTGGACCTTCCACACGGGAAAAGGGTTCCTCTGGGCTCCCTCTTCCCCAACCTTCTCCTCGCTGACTCATGCAGCCATGCTTTCCAGATGACTTAAAGCCCTCCTTCTAGCCGCTTCCGAGATTCGCCACCTCCCACCCCCCAGGTTCACCTTGGCGAGGATGAAGATGTCTCCGAATCCTTGGGTGGTCACCTTCTTCCTGTTTGCCTCTTCGCTGGGGCTGCTCTTGCCACCAGGTAAGATTTTCAAAAGCCTCTCGTTTATAGTTTATGGTGCCTTGATTTCTTCTTTGCTTCTTATTAGCGGAAGGGGCCATGCAAATATGGTGCAAGGAAATAATTCTGCTTTCCCTCCCTCCCTCTCTCTCTCTCTCTCTCTGACGCTTGCTTGAAGGAGTTTTGCTCATAAGCCAGGGCTGCTCCATCCTGGAGTTTTGCAAGCCTTCGATCAAGCGGCTGCCCGTTTCCCCCCCCCCCCCAGCCCAGCTGCAGATTCTAAGGTTTCGCATTTGACCTCCCACCTGGGAGAGAATTCTACCTGCTCCTCCTCAGGACCTCTGCGTTTGTCTTTGTGATTCGTTTCATACTTGGGGGGGAAAAGGAGTTGTTTGCACAGCGGGGAGGTTTGTCCTAACAGCTCCATAGAAACTTGGCCCCGGAGAGTTTGCGTCCTGGAATTGCCATCAGCTAAATTGCAATTCAATCGCCCTCTTGCGAGGAAATGCAGCCCAGGCTGCGCTTTGGAAATGCAGCTGGTTAGGGATTGGAAATGTGTGTGTCTTGATCTGTAAGCGAACCTTGCAAGATGTCAATAGACGCGCCTGCCAGGGAAATGGGACACCCGTCATTAAACTTTCAAACCGAGGAAAGGATGGATCTTGCAACATCCCCTGCCTGTTAGGAGCTTAAAAGACGAGGGGAGAGACAGGTGCCGACAGGGGAGAGCCGGTGGGGTCCAAGTAATGTAGGTGGCTCCATCTGGCAAAGAGAGAGGGGAGGTCTGGGTTCAAATCCTACCTTCACGTGAACTGGCTAAGGAGCCTTGGGCAAATTTAGCTGCAATTTCTGTATTGCAGGGAGTTGGACTAGATGAGCCGAGCCCTGGGTCCCCTCCAACACTATGTTTCAATGATTCTAAATCACTCTGCCAGCCTCGGTTTCCCTGCTTATAAAACGGATAGAGGCGTAACCGTCTTTTAGTAATGCTGGATGAAAACTGTCCTTTCAAAAGTGGCACGATGGGCAACTCCAGGCTAGCTCCACTGTGTTGGAAGGAGGTGGAGCATGCCTTCTGTGGGTGAGAGGCAGCGGGGTGTAGTGGTTAGAGTGTTGGACTAGGCCCTGGGAGACCAGGGTTCAAATCCCCACACTGGGCCACAAACCTCTCTGGGTGTGACCTTGGGCCAGTCCCTCTCCCTCTCAGGGTCACTGTTGGGGTTAGACGAGGACAGGGAGAACCATGTTCGCCCCCTTGAGCTCCTGGGAGGAAGAGGTGGAATATAAATGCAAATAATAATAACAATACTAATAATAAATATGGTACCTTAGGAAGTCTCCAGACCCCTGAGTCCAGGAAGCAGCCCGAGGCGATACTGATTCTGCTGACCTCGGCTGACCTCTCCCTCGGGAACTCTTGGCTGCAGCACAGGAAGGAAGGGTTCCTCTCTGCACATGTTGTGGAATGAAAGCCATGTTCACAGGGCTTCCATGTGGGGAGCCTGTCTTTGCACCCGTGTGCAGTGGATTAACTGGGCAAGGCACTGAGGAGGGGCGCTTGCAACTGCTCCGAAGAGCCCCCTCGGACAAACGGCCCTTTCTGCTTTTAAATCGGAGCTGCTCCCCTGCGGGATTCTGCCCCAGCAGGACAGGGCTGCAAGGGTGACCCCCCCCCCCCGTGCTTGGTGAGCGGAAGAAATGCAGAGCAGGTGGCCTGCGGAGGCTTGCCGCACTGCGCCGGAGTGGCCCCGTTGGCCCTAGAGAGGGACAAGACCCCAAACGCCCTCCCTCCAGCGGCAAGCCTGTTGGAGACGGAGCCAGTTTGTTTTCTGATGGACTCAAATGGCAAAGAAAGGAGATTCCTACTAAACATCAGGAAAAACCTTCCGACAGTAAGAGCTGTTCCACAATGGAAAGGACTCCCTTGGAAGGTGGCAGGCTCTCCTTCCTTGGGGGGGGGGGTTAAGCAGAGGATTGGGGGGGGGCATCTGTCACATGAAAATTGTATATGGGGAAGAGGAACATTTTCCTCCCTCTCTTGTAACACTAGAACTCATGGGCGTCCAATGAAGATCAATGTGGAAAGATTCAGGACAGATAATAATAATAATAATAATAATAATAATAATAATTATTATTATTATTATTATTATTATTATTATTATTTATACCCCGCCCATCTGGCTGGGTTTCCCCAGACACTCTGGGCAGCTTCCAACAGAATATTAAAATTCATTAAACATTAAAAGCTTCCCTAAACAGGGCTGCCCTCAGATGTCTTCTAAAAGTCTGGTACAGTCGTACCTCGGGTTACGAACTCCGCAAACCCGGAAGTATTTTCTCGCTCACGGTTTGCACATGCGCAAAGTGCGGAAATTGCGCTTTGCGCATGCGCAAAATGGCGCTTCGGGTTATGACCATTTCGGGTTACGAACTGCGTCCCGGAACGGATCGTGTTCGTAACCCGAGGTACCACTGTAGTTGTTTTCCTCTTTGACATCTAGTGGGAGGGTGTTCCACAGGTTGGGTGCCACTACCGAGAAGGCCCTCTGCCTGGTTCCCTGTAACTTGGCTTCTTGCAACGAGGGAACCGCCAGAAGGCCCTCGGTGCTGGACTTCAGTGTCCGGGCAGAACGATAGAGGTGGAGACGCTCCTTCAGGTCTACTGAGCCGAGGCCGTTTAGGGCTTTCAAGGTCAGCACCAACACTTTGAATTGTGCTCGGAAACGTACTGGGAGCCACTGTAGGTCTTTCAAGACCGGTGTCATGTGGTCTCGGAGGCAGCTCCCAGTCACCAGTCTAGCTGCCGCATTCTGGATTAGTTGTAGTTTCCGAGTCACCTTCAAAGGTAGCCCCACATAGAGCGCATTGCAGTAGTCCAAGGGAGAGATAACCAGAACATGCACCACTCTGGCGAGACAGTCTATGGGCAGGTAGGGTCTCAGCCTGCGTACCAGATGGAACTGATAGACAGCTGCCCTGGACACAGAACTCCACAGCTGTCCATGCACCTCCATGGACAGCTGTGAGTCCAAAATGACTCCCAGGCTGCGCATCTAGTCCTTCAGGGGCACAGTTACCCCATTCAGGATCAGGAGTCCTCCACACCTGCCCGCCTCCTGTCCCCCACAAACAGTAAAAAGCAAGTCCTTCTTCCTGCAGCACAGAGTTAATCTATGGAACTCCCTCCCACAGGAGGCAGCGATGGCCATCAACTGAGAAACAACTTTTGGCACTCGCACCCCCAAAATCACAGAGCAAAAGTCAGGAATTTAGTGTGCTGTGAAATATGCTTCCAGCAGGGATGTAGCAGGCACTGTCCCTTTCAAGTTCATCAGTTTTGTTGAGTGAAGTAAATGAAATAGCTCAGTTGGTAGAGCAGGAGACTCTTAAACTCAGGGTTGGGGGTTCGAGCCCCTTGTTGGGCATGTTGGAGGGGTTGGATTAAATGATCCTTGTGCAAATTTAACATGTAGAATAAGAGAACAAGAAAAATGCACGTTTAAAGAAGAATGGGAAAATGTTTACTGAATATACGGGTGGAAATTGTGTTTATTTAAAAACGCTGTTAGCACTAAGATAAATTCAGCAGTATAAATAAGTTTTTATGGATGTAACAATGGATTCCTGAATGGTTTAGTTCATGTAAAATACGTATGGTATGCAAAATGAACCACCAAAAGAGAAGATGGGAAGTCATAGATTTAAGGTTGTTTAAATGAATATTTTGAAACATATCTGTATCAGTATCAAAACCTTTATTGACATCACATACAAACATTCAAAATAAATAGGCCAGTGCAATCTCGTCGCCATATCATCAGTACAGTCACTTGCCAAAGGGAAGAAGAGGCAAGCAAGCTATTTCACCTCTGTGGGTCTCCAGCAAGGGCAGGATCCTGTAACGTACTTCGGCAGCAAAATATATCAAATAGAGGAACTTAGCTACTATCTTGGTGAGCTCCTGGTCTCTCCCCCATAATACAAAGCGTATGACCTCTGTGTCTGGCTTCCATATTGGGATACAAAGTTGGTCTAGCAATAGTTGGCGGAGATCATCATGCATTTTACATTTGAGGACCATGTGAGCTGGAGTTTCCACCAGGTGGGCATCACATGGGCAGATCCTATCTCCTTCTCCCATACCCGCGAACCTACCCCAGAGGAGGCTAGAAGGATTAGAATTGAACCTAGCCAGCGAGGAAGCCCTTCTTTCTTGCGGGTTAAACAAAAATTGTAGATAATTGGAGTTAAATTCCTGCACCCAAGAGAGTCGAAAATAAAAAGGGGAACATGTTTTTGCATACAGTTTCCCAATATTTGATAATAGACTTATTGGTCGATAGTTAGACGGTAGCTTTTTATCCCCCTTTTGGAAGATTGGGATAATTATGGATTTCTGCCGTGAGTTAGGCATAATTCCGGTACTATCCACCACAGTGAATAGTTCCGCTAGAATCGGGGCCCACCAGTCTGGCTTGGCTTTGATTAGTTCAGATGGGATGGCATCGGGGCCTGCGGCTTTGCCTATTTTCATCTGAGAAATTAAATTCCCGACTTCAGTAATGGAGACAGGGGCCACTCAACCAGGGTTGAAGAGGGGGCGAGATCTTGGCTGTCTGGTGGAAGACAATCGACGTAGAAGATCGCCTTAAAATGCTCTACGCATAACATTAAAGACCCTTTTTAATGAGGGTGAAAGAGGAGAGCGCAAAATATGGTCTGAAGCTCAACATCAAAAAAACCAAGATCATGGCCACTGGTCCCATCACCTCCTGGCAAATGGAAGGGGAAGAAATGGAAGCAGTGAGAGATTTTACTTTCTTGGGCTCCTTGATCACTGCAGATGGTGACAGCAGTCACGAAATTAAAAGACGCCTGCTTCTTGGGAGAAAAGCAATGACAAACCTAGACAGCATCTTAAAAAGCAGAGACATCACCTTGCCGACAAAGGTCCGTATAGTTAAAGCTATGGTTTTCCCAGTAGTGATGTATGGAAGTGAGAGCTGGACCATAAAGAAGGCTGATCGCCGAAGAATTGATGCTTTTGAATTATGGTGCTGGAGGAGACTCTTGAGAGTCCCATGGACTGCAAGAAGATCAAACCTATCCATTCTGAAGGAAATCAGCCCTGAGTGCTCAATGGAAGGACAGATCGTGAAGCTGAGGCTCCAATACTTTGGCCACCTCATGTGAAGAGAAGACTCCCTGGAAAAGACCCTGATGTTGGGAAAGATGGAGGGCACTAGGAGAAGGGGACGACAGAGGACAAGATGGTTGGACAGTGTTCTCGAAGCTACGAACATGAGTCTGACCAAACTGCGGGAGGCAGTGGAAGACAGGAGTGCCTGGCGTGCTCTGGTCCATGGGGTCACGAAGAGTCGGACACGACTAAATGACTAAACAACAACAACAACAACAACACCCATAACATAGATGAAATGTAAATTAGACAATTTAATAAAAATTATATATTAGGACTAGATGACCCTTGTTGTCCCTTCTAACTCTATGATTCTATGAAATAGTTTTAATTGGAATTTCAATAAATGTGCCACTAAATTGCTGCTGCTTTGAAGTTTATTGTGTTCCTATCTTCCTTAGTGGGTTGTGCAAACTGTCATTCCGCTTTTCACAGGGTAGGGAAGGGGGCATGGGGGAGGCGTTTATGATGGAACCAAGGTTTCTATATTTTGGAAACAGCTGACATGGGCCTTTCCTTTCTTCTCTCTCTCTCTCTCCCCCCCCCCCAACTTGGCCTCATTTTTTCCCAGGTTGCTCAGGGGCTCAGGGCAAGTTTGCCTACAAGCTGCTCAATGACCTCTTTGCCAACTACTCTAATGCGCTGCGGCCGGCAGAAGACACCGACCGAGCCCTCAACGTCACCCTGCAGGTCACCCTGTCCCAGATCATCGACATGGTAAGTCCTTTGCAGCCGCAGGTTGGATCCTCTGAGCCTCTTGGGCTTGCCGATCGGAAGGTCGGCAGTTCGAATCCCTGTGACGGGATGAGCTCCCGTTGCTCGGTCCCAGCTCCTGCCAACCTAGCAGTTCGAAAGCACGTCAAAGTGCAAGTAGATAAATAGGTACCGCTCCGACGGGAAGGTAAACGGCGTTTCCTTGCAGTCTGGTTTGCGTCACGGTGTTCCGTTGCGCCAGAAGCGGTTTAGTCCTGCTGGCCACATGACCCAGAAAGTTGTCTGTGGACAAACACCAGCTCCCTCAGCCTGAAAGCGAGATGAGCGCCACAACCCCATAGTCGCCTTTGACTGGACTTAACCATCCAGGGGTCCTTTACCTTTACCTTTTACCTTACCAAGCGTTCCCCTTGCCTCTCACTGGGGAAGCAGCAGGTTCTCACGAGAGGCGATAGAAACCACTTTCTAACCGACTGGGCAATGGCACTTCATCTAGTCCTTCCTCCCCTCTAAAGAAAAAAGAAGGTATTGCAAGGGGGGGGGTCAAAGCCAATTTTCCCCAGATTCCCCATCCGATGCCCCGCTCTGAAATAAAAGCAGAGCATAAGGTGTGCTCCTTGCACCCTATATCTGAGGATGGTTTCCCTCTTGCCTCGCAGGATGAGAGGAATCAAATCTTGACGGCTTACCTGTGGATCCGGCAGGTGTGGGTGGACGCCTACCTGAGCTGGGAGAAGGAGGCTTACGATGGCATTGACACCATACGGATCCCAAGCAGCTACGTCTGGAGGCCGGACATCGTTCTGTATAACAAGTAGGTTTCACAGAAGCGGGGAGCGAAGGGGGGGGGGGACACAACCACCTGGGTCTTCCTATGGGGCCCTGTTGGAATCAATTTTCAAGGCAGCAGCAGGTTGGAGATGGCGGATGTGAAACACTACTTCTCCATGCAGTGCCTAGCTAAACTGTGGAACTCCCTGCCACAGGAGGCAGGGGTGGCCCCCAGCCGAGATGGATTTTAAAGAGGATTTTAAAGGGGCTATTGACGGCTAGGATGGCTGTGTTCATTCTGCCTCCACAGTCAAGGCAGCAATGCTTCTGAATCCTAGTTGCTAGAAGCCACGGGAAGGGAGGAAGCGCTCTTGCGTTCGAATCCTGCTTGTGGGTTTCCCATAATGAACCCGGGACCTTCTACAGGCCAGGCAGGTCCCCCCCCCCTGTGGCGCCACAGCCCTTCCCTTTAAAAGATGTTCTGTGAAGGTGTTTTTTTATTAACTGAGTGGAAGACTATGAGTCATGGGAGCAGGGAGAGAAAGTCTCTGAATTGAGCAGTGATTTAGTTTGTTTTTGGTTGTTAGTCTGCTCATGTTGTTCATATTGTTGTGTGGATTATGAGTCCTTTAATGCTCTGCAAATTTTATAAAATGGCTTCTTGTGGTTGTGCTGTTTAATCCATTCTATAAGTTGTTCTGCTAATGATTTATAGAAGGCGGTTGTTTTATTGTTGATTTGTTCATTTTATATATATGTTAGTATTTGTTGTTTTCATATCTGTGAGGGACAGGGGATATCGCGAAGTCCCTCCCCTCCTGAGTTCAAGCCAATCACCGAGCACAGGGGAAAGCAGAGAGAGTTCCGATTCCAGTGGGGAAGCAGGAAGTCGTGTCCGAGGCTCAGGCAAGGTAGAGGAGCCAGGGTCCCAGGTGGGACAGGAAGGGGCGGATAAGGGGGGGAGACCCATCCCCCCAACTCCAGAACTACGCAGAAAGAGGAGGGGAAAGAGGATGGGTCTGCCAAAGCTTTTGTGTTGGAGAAAGACGCGCCAAAAGCCATTAGGAGGTTCTGAAACCGACTGATCACATCACTCCGTGTAAATAGCAATGACTTCAGCACTGTAAATACGCAGCACCAATAAAAGAATAAAATGCAGAGCTGCGTAGCGTCGTTACTCTGAAGTAGCCCACTCCGGCCACTGTGACAGCAACCTCCGAATCCTTTTTTGGGCTACTTTGGAGTTGCCGGGATGAGCGTGTCAGAGGCGGAGAGATGGCGGCAGATCGCGGAGAAAGCCCAGCAAGAACTGCAGCAGCTGTCGCTGCAGGCGCAGGGGGAATTGAAGGCAGCTAAAGAAGAGACTAAGAAGGTCCAGGACGACCGGCTACAACTTGCGGAACAGGTGAGAGCGCTACAGGAAAGAGAGCAGGAATTAAGGGCGGTGGCGGTAGACCTCCAAAACAAGCTGGATGCAGAGAAAAACAAGGCGGGAGGGGCACCCCAAGTCCAAGTGCTGCCAGGAAGGAGAGCCGGGACCCTAGTAAGCAAGTTCAATGGAGACCCGAGGGAATATCAGGGCTTTGAGACTGAGATTGTGTATGCTCTTGAGCTGCACCACGCTGAGTTCCCTGATGATGAGCACAGGGTAGCGTTTATTGTGGAGCACCTTACCGGGGCAGCCAGGGAGTGGCTAAGACCGTTAATCGCAACAAAGAATCCTTGCATGAAGAATGTCAAACTATTTCTAGAAGGTTTGAAAACGATGTATTCGTCCGATAGTCATATGGACCAGACTAAGGAGGAACTTCATAATTTACGCCAAGGAAATATGACAGTTCGCGCGTATTGGGCGAAATTCACCATGCTGGTGCACAGATTGGGGTGGGAACTAGAGTCACCCCCGATGCAAGCGGCGTTCTACTTGGGGTTGCATGAGGAGGTGAAGGATGAGCTCTCGAGAGGTCCAAAGCCCAGTAATATGGATCAGCTGAGCAAAGCGGCTCTGGCGGTGGGGGTGAGACAGGAATCCCGGTGGAGCGACAAGCAAGCAACGCGCGCAAAGCGGGCTTGGTTCCCACGGTCGCAGGAGAAGCCACTCCCCCAACAACCCTTTCAAGCCACGCCTGGGGCCAGTCAGGACCAGGAACCCATGCAGATTGATAGCGCGCGCGCGCGCGGGCTTTTCAAACCCCAGCGGCGCCAAGACGCAAGGAGGGAAGGGGTGGGAATTGCTTTCTCTGCAACTCCCCCCAGCATCTCGTCAGAGACTGCCCACATCGCAGGGAGTGGCAAGGAAAGGCGGGAATGGTTGTGCCCTCCCCCACTGACGCAGCACCACAGCAGGGAAACGGGAAAGCCTGGCTGCAGGAGACAAGGGGCAGCAGCCAGGCACAGTCAGCAGACAACAGCCCCAGCCCACCCACCCGCACAGAGAGGAGCAGAGCCAGCCCACCCCTCCCAGAGCAGGAGTGGTTCTAGAAGTGACGCTCACGCTCCCAAATGGCTATCCCCTGACGGTCCTCGCCCTAATTGACAGTGGTGCCTCAGCCAACTTCTTCTCGAGAAACTTTGCAGAAGAGCACCAGATCCAGCTTCTGCAGCTGGATTTTCCCCTGCACGTGGCAACCATTGACGGCAGAGAGCTGCTGGGAGGGGCCATCACTCATCAAACCCCCCCCCCATGAGAATGACGGTGGGAAGGCACTCAGAGACACTGGCATTCAACGTCACAACCATCTCAGACCCCCCCATCGTCTTGGGCATGAGCTGGCTGGCGCGCCATGACCCCTCCATCAGTTGGCACCAGAGATGCATCACTTTTGGATCGGACTTTTGCCTGGAACATTGCATGCAGCACCAACCAGGGGAGGGGCCTCCGATAGCCACGGTGGCCACCATGCACGTCAAAGGGGGTGAGGCGATACCCAAGCCGTACTGGGACTTGCAGGAGGTCTTCAGCGAAGCGGAGTCCGACCACCTACCCCCACACAGGCCTTTTGACTGCCAGATCAACCTGGTGCCGGGGGCAACTATACCCCCTGCCAAGCTGTACGCCATGTCAGACCAGGAACTGGAGGATCTGCGCGCTTTCATCGACAAGAACCTCAAGCGGGGGTTCATCAGAGAAAGCAAGGCAGCAGGGGGCAGCCCGGTCTTCTGGGTGGACAAGAAAGACACGCAACAGCGCCGTCTTGTGGTGGACTTTAGACGGCTGAATTCAGTGACAGAGCCAGTGGCTTTCCCCATGCCCAGAGTGGATGATCTCCTGACAGCGGCACGCAGAGGCAAGATCTTCACCAAGCTAGACCTGAGGGGGGCGTACAATTTGATCAGGATCCGGGAAGGCGATGAATGGAAAACCACGATGTTCACGCCTCTGGGCTCCTTTGAATATCTGGTGATGCCCTTCGGGTTGCAAGGGGGCTCAGCATGCTTCCAGGCCTTCATGCACCACGTCCTGGGGTCCCTCCTCTTCAGGAAATGCTTGGTCTTCCTGGATGACATCCTTATCTACTCCGATGACCCAGTGCATCATGTGAAAGATGTCAGGGAGGTGTTGCAGCGCCTGAA
Organism: Zootoca vivipara; assembly: GCF_963506605.1. Taxonomy (NCBI): domain Eukaryota; kingdom Metazoa; phylum Chordata; class Lepidosauria; order Squamata; family Lacertidae; genus Zootoca; species Zootoca vivipara. The sequence continues at coordinate 100,037,691 of NC_083279.1, read as the reverse complement.
GGAGAACCACCTGTATGTGAAGCTGGAGAAGTGCAAGTTTCACACCAAGGAGGTGGACTTCCTGGGCTACAAGCTGTCAGACAAGGGGCTGGCGATGGACAAGGACAAGGTGCAGGCCATCCTGGACTGGCACAGCCCCAGGACGCGCAAAGATGCCCAACGCCTACTAGGCTTCGCCAACTTCTACAGGAAGTTCATCAAGAACTTCTCTCGCGTTACGGCTCCCATCACTGACTGCCTGAGAGGCAAGCAGAAGTTCAGGTGGACACCAGAGGCGCAAGCAGCGTTCGAAAGCCTCAAGAGGGTGTTCGCCTCAGACCAGAACCTGTTCCACGTGGTTCAGGACGCGCCCCTACGCGTGGAGACAGATGCTTCTGATAAAGCTGTGGGCGCCATTTTGTTGCAACTGGACGCCAACAGAGAGTGGAGACCCTGTGCCTTCTTCTCCAGGAAGCTGACACAGCCTGAACGCAACTACACGGTGTTTGATCGGGAACTTCTTGCGATCCACGCTGCGTTCCAGCACTGGAGACACTTCCTGGTGGGCGCCAAGCACCCCATCCAGGTGTGCACAGACCACAAGAACCTGGAGTTCTGGAGAACTGCCAGGGTGCTCAACCAGCGGCAGATACGGTGGGCAGAGTTCTTCTCGAACTTCAACTTCTCCATACACTACATCCCGGGAGAGCAGAATGTCAGGGCGGATGCCCTCTCCCGCAAGCCAGAGTACATGGAGGAGGAGGCGCCACCGGCACCCAGGCACATTTTCCCCCCGTCAGCATGGTCCTGCGGAGCAGCAGTGGTGAGCGAGGCGGAACTCACAGCACTGACGGCAGCGGATGAATTTGCCAACCGCATCTTCAGAGAACTGAGAAGGGGGGGGGAGCAGGCAAAAGACTTTGCAGAACGCAGGGGGCTGCTTTTCTACAAGGGTGCACTGTACCTGCCCACCACCCAGCTTAGACGTACGGTCCTCAAGCAGATGCACGACAACCCAACGGCGGGTCATTTTGGGAGGGACAAAACCGCTCACCTAGTCATGAGACACTTCTGGTGGCCAGGGGTGCGGGAGGATGTGAGGGATTATGTAAGGGGCTGTGACACCTGCCAGCGGGCAAAGGTGGTCAGAGCGCCACCAGCAGGTTTGCTGGAGCCCTTAGCCACACCGCACAGGCCGTGGGAAGTAGTGTCCATGGACTTCATCACAGACCTGCCGTCGTCCAGGGGCAAGACCGCAGTGTTGGTGGTGGTGGACCTCATGTCCAAAATGTGCCACTTTATACCGTGTGCCAGGGCGGTCTCTGCAGAAGAGACAGCCAAACTGTTTGTGGATCACGTATTCAGACTGCATGGATTACCTTTAAGGGTTATTTCGGATCGTGGCCGCCAATTTGTTTCCAGGTTCTGGCGGCGGCTCATGAACCTCCTGCAGGTGGAGGTCAGCTTGTCGACGGCTAGACACCCGCAGACCAATGGACAGGCGGAGAGGGTCAACGCCATTCTGCAGCAGTACCTGAGATGCTACGTCAGCCAGCGGCAAACGGACTGGGTGGATCGCCTGCCACTGGCAGAATTTGCCTACAACAATGCGGTGCACGTCTCCACAGGGGTGTCGCCCTTTAAGGCCAATTACGGGCGTGACCTCAGATCTTTCCCAGAGAGGGAGGGGGAGGAGGAGGAGGAGGGCCCACAGGCTGAGGATTGGGCAGAGGAACTGGAGACGGTGCACCAGCAGCTCAGAGAACACTTGGAGAGAGCCAAGGAAGCGTACAAGAAGGGGGCAGATCGCCACAGGCGACCGGGGGAGGTCATTAGGGTGGGGGACAAAGTTTGGTTGTCCTCGGAGGGCCTTCCCATCAGAGGGCGATGCAAAAAGCTGGCGCCCAGAAGGTTGGGCCCCTTCACGGTCACGCAACAGGTCAACCCGGTGGCATACAGGCTGGCACTGCCAGAGGACATGAGGGTGCACCCTGTGTTTCATAGATCGCTGCTGTCGCCGTACAGGGAAAGCAGCAGGCTCCGAGACAGCGAACAAACCCCTGAGGGAGGGGGGGAGAGGGAAGGCAGGGAGCAACTCAATGAGGCCACGGCCATCCTGGATTCAAGGTGGGGGGTGGGGGGACTGGAGTACCTCATGGCATGGGAGGATGCTCCACCGTCCCAGAATGAATGGGTCCCAGCCACTCAGATACAGGAGGAATTCCTGGTAGAAGAATTTCACGCCCTCTTTCCCCATAGACCCAAGCCCTGGCACATGGAAAGGGAGGGGGAGGGGGAGGAAGCACGGGAGAGCAGTTCACCATGGCGCTGGGAAGCGGAGTTTGAGGAACCAGAGGATGAGGTATGGGTGTCACCGAGATCCACCCAGTCAGAGGAAGGAGCAGATTGGCAGAACATTTTTACCCCCACCAGCTCTGACGCCACGGACTTTTTGGGATTCCCATCCTCCCAGGCGGAAGGGGGGGGCTTGCAGGACTGGGGGGAGGTGTTCACACCAACGGGCTCGGAAAGCACTGAGTTCTTAGGCTTCCAGTCGTCACCGACACCTGGGGGGGACCTGGGGAGGGGTGAAGGAGAGCTTGGGAGGGGGGTGGATGTGAGGGACAGGGGATATCGCGAAGTCCCTCCCCTCCTGAGTTCAAGCCAATCACCGAGCACAGGGGAAAGCAGAGAGAGTTCCGATTCCAGTGGGGAAGCAGGAAGTCGTGTCCGAGGCTCAGGCAAGGTAGAGGAGCCAGGGTCCCAGGTGGGACAGGAAGGGGCGGATAAGGGGGGGAGACCCATCCCCCCAACTCCAGAACTACGCAGAAAGAGGAGGGGAAAGAGGATGGGTCTGCCAAAGCTTTTGTGTTGGAGAAAGACGCGCCAAAAGCCATTAGGAGGTTCTGAAACCGACTGATCACATCACTCCGTGTAAATAGCAATGACTTCAGCACTGTAAATACGCAGCACCAATAAAAGAATAAAATGCAGAGCTGCGTAGCGTCGTTACTCTGAAGTAGTCCACTCCGGCCACTGTGACAATATCATTTGAATTAAGTCTCCAACAATATTTCAAAGCATTTATCATTATACGGTGGTGCCTCGCTAGACGAATTTAATTCGTTCCACAGGTCTTTTCTTATAACGAAAAATTCGTCTAGCGAATCCCATAGGAATGCATTGAAATTTTTTTTAATTTTTTTTTTTTGCCCATAGGAACGCATTAATTGAATTTCAATGCATTCCTATGGGAAACCGCGATTCGCTAGACAAATTTTTCGTAAAATGAATTCGTCTAGTGAGGCAACCTCCGCTAGAAATAAACCTTTCGTTAAGCGGAAATTTCGTTAAGCAGGGCATTCGTTAAGCGAGGCACCACTGTACAATATTTTTAACATACAAAGTTTCTTACTGACTTTCCACCCCTCCTTTCCAGATGTTTGTTTTCTACTCCTTTTTATTAGCTGTTTTACAACACATACATTTTGATTATCTAAACCCCACGACCACCACCACCATCATCATCATTCTAAAATAGTTATTAATAGTGACTCACATGAGTGAAAAGCAGTGTAGGATTATAATACAGTGGTACCTCGGTTTCCGAATGTCTCAAAAGTCAAACGTTTCGGTTTTCGAACACTGAAAACCCGGAAGTAACTGCTTCGGTTTTCGAACGCTTTTCGGAAGTCAAACGTGCCACGTGGCCTCCATATTCAGTTTTCTATAAGTAAATGCTTCTGGAAGTAATTGCTTCAGTTTTCGAACGTTTTGGAAGTCCAACGGTCTTCCAGAATGGATTACGTCCGGAAACGGAGGTACCACTGTAAATGAAATGAAATGGATGTTCTCCTGAAAACGCAGAGCTGCTTTCCTGACCCGGCACCGACACTTCCTCGGAAACTGCAATTATTCCAGAATGCGGCAGCTAGACTGGTGATTGGGGGCGGCCGCCGAGACCACATAACAAAAGTCCTCAGAGACCTACATTGGCTCCCAGTACTTTTCCGAAGCTGAGGCTCCAATACTTTGGCCACCTCATGAGAAGAGAAGAATCCTTGGAAAAGACCCTGATGTTGGGAAAGATTGAGGGCACTAGGAGAAGGGGATGACAGAGGACGAGATGGTTGGACAGTGTTCTCGAAGCTACGAACATGAGTTTGACCAAACTGCGGGAGGCAGTGCAAGACAGGAGTGCCTGGCGTGCTATGGTCCATGGGGCCACGAAGAGTCGGACACAACTAAACGACTAAACAACAACAACACTTTTCCGAGCACAATTCAAAGTGTTGGTGCTGACCTTGAAATCCCTAAACAGCCCAGTATACCTGAAGGAGCGTCTCCACCCCCATCATTCTGCCCGGACCCTGAGGTCCAGCTCCGAGGGCCTTCTGGCAGTTCCCTCCCTGTGAGAAGCCAAGTTACAGGGAACCAGGCAGAGGGCCTTTTCGGTAGTGGCACCCGCCCTGTGGAACGCCCTCCCATCAGATGTCAAGGAAATAAGCAACTATTTTACTTTGAAAAGACATCTGAAGGCAGCCCTGTTTAGGGAAATTTTTAATGTTATGTGCTGTATTGTGTTTTTACTCTTCGGATGGGAGCCTCCCAGAGTGGCTGGGGAAACGCAGCCAGATGGGCGGGGTATAAATAACAACAATAACAATAATAATTATTATTCCTCTCCTTCCCCCTCCTCCAGCGCCGATGACCAGTTCACGGGCTCGATGGAGACCAACGTGGTGATCCACTCGGACGGCCAGATCATGTGGGACTCTCCAGCCATCACCAAGAGCTCCTGCAAAGTGGACGTCTCCTACTTCCCCTTTGACGGCCAGCAGTGCCGACTGACCTTTGGTTCCTGGACGTACAACGGCAACCAGATCGACATCCTGAACAAGCAGGAGACGGGAGACCTGACGGACTTCGTGGAGAACGTGGAGTGGGAGGTGCTGGGGATGCCAGCCAAGCGCAGCGTGGTCACCTACGGGTGCTGCTCGGAGCCCTACCCGGACGTCACCTACACTCTGCATCTCAAGAGGAGGGCTTCCTTCTATATCTTCAACCTGCTGCTCCCCTGCATCATGATCTCCTTCCTCGCCCCGCTGGGCTTCTACCTCCCGGCCGACTCCGGGGAGAAGGTGTCCCTGGGGGTGACCGTGCTCCTGGCACTGACCGTCTTCCAGCTGCTGGTGGCCGAGAGCATGCCCCCCTCGGAGAACGTGCCCCTCATCGGTGAGTAGTCCCTGGGGGTAGAAGGTGAGCAGGGCCATTTTAAGCATACGAGAGCCAGTGTGGTGTAGTGGTTAAGAGCGGTAGACTCGTAATCTGGGGAACCGGGTTAGCGTCTCCGCTCCTCCACATGCAGCTGCTGGGTGACCTTGGGCTAGTCAGTGTGATGCAGCAGCTAAAAAAGCCAATGCAATTCTGGGCTGCATCAATAGGAGTATAGCATCTAGATCAAGGGAAGTAATAGTACCACTGTATTCTGCTCTGGTCAGACCTCACCTGGAGTACTGTGTCCAGTTCTGGGCACCACAGTTCAAGAAGGATACTGACAAGCGGGAACGTGTCCAGAAGAGGGCAACCAAAATGGTCAAAGGCCTGGAAACGATGCCTTATGAGGAACGGCTTAGGGAGCTGGGTATGTTTAGCCTGGAGAAGAGAAGGTTAAGGGGTGATATGATAGCCATGTTCAAATATATGAAAGGATGTCATATGGAATTTGCTGCCATGGAGTGTGGTGGAGTCTCCTTCTTTGGAGGTCTTTAAGCGGAGGCTTGACAGTCATATGTCAAGAATGCTTTGATGGTGTTTCCTGCTTGGCAGGGGGTTGGACTGGATGGCCCTTGTGGTCTCTTCCAACTCTATGATTCTATTATTCTAGTCACACTTCTCTGAAGTCTCTCAGCATCACTCACCTCACAGAGTGTCTGTTGTGGGGGAGGAAGGGAAAGGAGAATGTTAGCCGCTTTGAGACTCCTTCGGGTAGTGATAAAGCGGGATATCAAATCCAGACTCTTCTTCATATCCGGCACCGTGGTGCAAGGCTCCCTCTGCCCCCCCCCGTTTATCAGAGTTGTCGACCTTTTTTTTTAGGGAGGATGGCGCTGCTGGCGGGGCTGGAGGAGGCAGGCTGCGGCTGGAGGCCAGCTCCTCCGGTGGGGAAGAGGCAGAGGCTGGACGCGGTGCCTCCTGGCTCAGCTAGCCGCTACATGCCATGGTGGCCATGGCAGACAGAGGCTCTGGGCGCGGGCGACATGGCAAAGGCGGGCCCGGGTGGCGAGCTGATGCCGGGAGGCGCCACGTCCACCCTCCGCCTCTTCCCTGGCGCCCTCCAGAACCTGGCCCCCCTGGAGCCCCACACCACTATCCTCTATGGGTAAGACGCCCCTGAAGGTGAGGATTGTGTCATTTCTGGGCCCCAGCCCAGAAAGAAGGAATCTAAAAATGGGATATTGCGTATTTGGGGTTGACAACTGAGGTATAGTGCCTTGGAGTATGGAGGCTCTAGCTCTGGTGAGCATGGCTGATTGCCATCGACAGGTGGATAGGGTGTTTATCCTTCTTAAAAGGAAGGCAGTGGCTAATGCCACATCTTGTGGTGGGGAGTTCCACAAGGTTAATAGATGGGTTTGATCAGAAGTCACCGCCTTGGCTTTGAACCATAGCAAGTCTCAGTGGGGATCAAGGAAAAGGCATGAAGATTCAACAGGCATTTGAATATATAAATTCTGAGTAGAGGTGCGTCTTGAAAGAGGCATTCCCTCCTCTGTCCCTCATGTGACAGAGGAAAGGAAGCCCTTCTTCATGCAGTTCATAGTTAAGCTGTGGAACTCCCTGCCACAGGAGGCAGTGATGGCCACCAACTTGAATGGCTTTAGAAGAGAATGAGACACGTTCGTGGAGAGGACTATTGATGGCTACAGTTTGAAGCAGCAATGCTTGTGAATCCCAGTTGCTGGAAACCACAGGAGGGGAGAGTATTGCTCTTGTGCTCGGATCCTGCTGGCAGGTTTCCCACTGGGGCAGCTGGTCGGCCACTGGGAGAACAGGATGCTGGACTAGATGGGCCACTGGCCTGATCCAGCAAGCTCTTCTTAGGTCTGTATGGAACCCCCAGCTCCAGGTGCAATCTATCTTAGGGGTGAGATAAGAATTTATTCCTATACCTGTGCTTGGTGCTCCTTGCCCAGGGAAGGGACGCCTTTAAATAAAACACGGAACCAAGGAAATAAAACAAGCTTGAGCAGATCCAGTTAGAGACCCTGTTTATTAAACTACTGCGCAGTAGGACCGAGCCCAACCTAACAAGCTCGGCTAGAACAACTAGTTAAGGAGAGGTCTGCCATGAGGCGCATCAGAACAGAGCTTATAAAACTCATAAAACACCAAAATATCCTTCTACATACATCAGGAAAGGTTACAGGTCACGGGACATAAACATACAAGGCTCCAACTTCCTCTGCGCTTGTCTTGGGGTGTCCCAGACATTTGAAACAAGGCAGGAACACAGAGATTCTTTCTGGGTGCATTCTATCCACAGGGGAAATGCAATTAATGTTGAAGCATTATAAAACCCAGAAATCTACACCTGGGCCCCAACTCATTACATCAGGGGCATTTGGTCACTGTGAGAATAGGATGCTCAACCAGGTGGGCCTGATCCAGCACTCAGGGTCTTCTTAGACCCAGTATCCCTGAAGGAGCATCTCCACCTCTATCGTTTAGCCCGGACATGGAAGTCCAGCTCCGAGGGCCTTCTGGCGGTTCCTTCCCTGCAAGAAGTGAGGTTACAGGGAACCAGGCAGAGGGCCTTCTCGGTGGTGGCACCCGCCCTGTGGAACGCCCTCCCATCAGATGTCAAGGCAATAAGCAACTATCTGACTTTGAAAAGACATCTGAAGGCAACCTTGTTTAGGGAAGTTTTTAATATTTGATGTTATATTGTGTTTTTAATATTCTGTTGGAAGCTGCACAGAGTGGGTGGGGAAACCCAGCTGGATGGGTGGGGTATAAATAATAAAATTAAAAAATTAAAAAATTAAAAAATTAAAAAATTAAAAAATAAAAAAATTAAAAAATTAAAAAATTAAAAAATTAAAAAATTAAAAATTTGGAAATTTGGAAATTTAAAAATTTAAAAATTTAAAAATTTAAAAATTTAAAAATTTAAAAAAATCAAAAATCAAAAAATCAAAAAATCAAAAAATCAAAAAATTAAAAAATTAAATTTCTTATACCTGCGGAGGTCTCATGTTGCCTTCCTCAACCTGGTGCTCCCTCTGTTTCAGGCTCCTGGCAGGGGCTGATGGAAGTTGTAGTCCAGCCCCCTCGGATTGGTGTGATGGCCGCTCTCAGGTGCTAATGGAGACTCTCCTCTTCTTCCCCCCCCCGACTTCCTGACCCCTCCACCTGCAGGCAAATACTACATCGCCACCATGACCATGATCACGGCCTCGACCGCCTTGACCATCTTCATCATGAACATCCACCACTGCGGCCCTGGCGCCAAACCCGTCCCCAGGTGGGCCAAGAAGCTCATCCTGCAATACATGGCCCGCATCTTCTTCGTCTACGAAGTGGGGGAGAGCTGCAAGAGCCCCCGGCCGGAGCCGGAGCCTGCCCCCAAAGCCCGCGTGGCCAACGGCAGAGGCCCCACGCGGCGGGGGGTGGGCAGGGGGAGATCCCCCGGCCAGGAAGCGCCGCCCCTCCGGTCTCCTTCGCAGGGGCCCAGCAGCCCCTCGGAGCAGCCTGACTGGGGCGAGGGCGGCCAGTACGTGGACCCGGAGGGTGGGGAGGGCGAGTGTGCAGACCAGCCCCCCTGCGCCAAGAGCCGCTGCCTCTGCCACCACCACAGCATCCTCAGGAATGTGGAGTACATTGCCAACTGCTTCCGGGACCAGAAGGCGGCTTCCAGGCGGACCGGGGAGTGGAAGAAGATCGCCAAGGTCATGGACCGCTTCTTCATGTGGGTCTTCTTCGCGATGGTTTTCATCATGAGCCTCCTCATCATGGGCAAAGCCATCTGAGATGCCGAGGAGGAGGAGGAGGAAGAGGAGGAAGAGGAAGCATGCCAGCAGAGCCTCCTTCCTGCTCCTCAGCCGAGTGCTGCAATATCATCATCATCATCATCATCATCATTTTTTGGAAGGAGAATTTGCCCTGCAAAAAGTAGATCACGCAGGGCTGGCTAACAGGGCTGGCAGAAGGTCCAACCCCCTGGCAGGACTGGGGCATTTCTGATGGGCACCCAGGGAAGTGTGAGCTGGGTGAAGAGGCCCAAGACCTCTCAGGATGCCATAGGTGGTGCTGGGGTGCAGCTCTTGGACCATGGGGGGTGGGCAACAGCATGTCCAGGGGTGGGGCTAGATGACCCTGGGGGTCCCTTCCAACTCTACAATTCTGTGTCGAGCCAGAAATCGGATACTACGGACACGGCTGCTGCTCCTGTATCCTCCACCACACCCTTCTAGCGGACGAGCAATTTAGTCTTTGGCTGTTGCACACACACACACACACACACACACAGCTGCCCCACAAGCCTAGGAGGAGAGGAACAGCTACCAAGTCGGGACATTGGTTCATTCAGCTCAGTATTGTCTACACTGACAGGCAGCAGCCCGCCAGGGTTTCCAGCAGGGAGTCTTTTCCAGCCCTGTCTGGAAGGTGCTTTTGGGGACTGAATGTGGGACTTTCTACATGCGAGGCCTCCTGGTCTACGGCTCTGTCCACACTGCAGCTTAATGTGGATTGTGAACCCCTCATGCTTCCTTTAATTCCTCCTTGGACACCAGCAGCATTCTCTTCCGTCTGCTGCTATTGCACACTTCCTCCTCTCGGAATCCCGAGGTTCCCTATGCTTTGAAAATCCGAACAGGAGAGCGCCATCAATGGCATTGGTGCAGTTTGTGATTACGCAAACACTTGCACTGTAGGGGGTTGGTCTAGATGACCCTTAGCCCCTTCCAGCCCAATGATTCTAGGATGATGCAAATGCAGAGTTTTAGTGCCTAGGGCAGCACTGAGTTCGGCCTGCAAATCCCATTTAACAGCCCCGCTCGCACTCCAAAACCAACCAACCCAACAAGACCTAACATGTTTCTAGCCCTCTTGGAGACCAGCTTGATGAAGCTGGGCTGACGCAGGACACAAAGGCTTCTGTGTTTGTGGAATAGAAGCGGAATGCCCTGAGGTCGAGGGTCAGCTGTCCTGCCTCCTGCATGCCTTTGGGTCCTTCCTCGCTGGCCAGCTCAGAACAGAACAAAACATGCACAGCTATACCCAAAACCATATTGGTTGTAACAACAACAACAACAACAACAACAACAAATTATTTATACCCTGCCCATCTGGCTGGGTTTCCCCAGAGAGAGCCAGTGTGGTGTAGTGGTTAAGAGCAGTAGACTCGTAATCTGGGGAACCGGGTTCGCGTCTCCACTCCTCCACATGCAGCTGCTGGGTGACCTTGGGCTAGCCATACTTCTCTGAAGTCTCTCTGCCCCACTCACCTCACAGAGTGTTTGTTGTGGGAGAGGAAGGAAAAGGAGAACGTTAGCCGTTTTGAGGCTCCTTCGGATAGTGAAAAAGCGGGATATCAAATCCAAACTCCTCCTCCTGTTCTTCTTCTTCTTCTTCCCCAACATAATATTAAAAACACAATAAAACATCAAACATTAAAAACCTCCTGTACAGGACTGCCTTCAGATGCCTTCTAAAAGTCAGATAGTTGTTTATTTCCTTGACATCTGATGAGAGGGCATTCCACAGGCTGGCCGCAACCACCAAGAAGGCCCTCTGCCTGTTGTCAACTGATTTACCTAATTCATGCCAATCAGAGATTTCAGCTTCAGAATCTGCCCCCCCCCACCTTAGTGCAGAATCCACAAGGAATTCATTCCCTCCTTTAGCAATACTGAGTTGAGAGTGGATCTTTACCTAAGCACAAAAGGGAGAAATTGGCAGGTGTAAAAAAAGCCCCAAAGCTTTCAGAAGTTCTAAATGATTTAGTCCCAAGAGACAAAAAACCTTGGCATTGAAAGTGGCATAAGAATGCTTTTAATGTGCGCATGTTTCCCAGGGGGACTTTCTCCTCTGTGCTCCTCGGTCACATTTCATTGCTTGCCCAAATCCTTAAATGCCAATTATCACTCTCACTTTGGTTACGCTTGCTTCGACCTTGTGCAACCCGCCGACGAGATCTTAATTTTGGGATCAACTTGCTCGTTTGCAGGCTTGAGAGCACCCCATCCTCAAGCCAAATGTTCAAGTGCTTTTCTTTGACATTTTTCTTGTGTTACATTTTCAACCGCCCCCCTCCCTCCTCCCCCAACTTCCAAGGCAATCTCAGTCTAGACGAGGTCGGGCGCTGAAATCCCTGAGCTTGAAGAGGCCTCTGGCGGGCCAAGGAAGCTCACAGCTGACCCCACTGGCCCCTGGGAGGAGGAGATCAGGTGAGTCAGCCGGGGGGCAGCTGTGGGAGGGGGGCCACGGACCCTTTTGCTTCGTTGATCCACTGATCCTGAAATGGGACAAGGGTGTTCTCGGCTTCCTTCCACCTGAGACACCTTCGTGCCTCACCTGCGGATTCTCAACAGGGAACTCGAAACAGATGTGGAAATGATAATAAAGTCCTCAAAAAGCCAACAGTTTCTCTGCATCTGGATGGCTCTCTGTGGGGTTGTCTTGTCTTTTTGCCCATCTTCTGCCACAGCGGCTTTCAAAGGGGTCTCGGGGGGTTGGGCTAGATAACCATTGGGTATCCCTCCAACCCTGCAGTTCTGTGATTTAGCTCTGCTGCACTGGAGCCTGGCTGGCTACAAACAAAATGGAGCAGAACCACGTGGCTGGATCAGCAATCCACACCGAGAGGCAGCGTGGTGCAGCGGTTAGAGATCAGGGTTTGAATCCCCAACTCAGCCACGAAGCTCTCAGCCAGACCTACCTCACAGGGCTGTTGTGGGGATTAGATGGGGGGGCAGCGGCGGTAGAACCATGTACGGCAAGTCACTTCAAGCTTCCGGGAGGAAAATCTGGGATATAAATGCAATAAGCAAGCAATTATTTGGTGCTCACGTTAGGGGAACTGTGTTCCAGACATGTAAACAAGGAATCTTTGCAGGACAGGATTTTCCTCCTGCTTAACCATGTGGGTAGGGACAATATCTGGGCCTTGCAATGGGGAAACCTGGAGGCGCCATGTTGCATGTTTGTGGGGAGGGGGAAGAGAAGTGGTAGAAATTTGGATCAGTAGAGCTGGAATGTGGGGAATTATGGTACCATATTTTTCCGTCTATAAGACGCCCCCATGTATAAGATTCCCCAGTCGCCCCATAATTTTGGGGACTCCAATATAAGAAAATGGGGGTGATATGGTTACCAAGTATAAGTTGCCCCCAAATTCTGGACATTATTTTTTAGGGGGGAAACCTAGTTGTATACATGGAAAAATACGGCATTCTCTCTCTCCCTCCATCCCAATTACAGTGGTACCTTGGTACTCAAACACCTTTGAACCCAAACACTATAAACCTGGAAGTAAGTGTTCCTGTTTGCAAACTTTTTTCAGAAGCCGAACGTGCTCTGTTTTGAGTGTTACACTTCGGATTTGAGTGCCACTGTATTGAGTGTTATGCGGAGGTGTGTCTCTTTTTGCTATTTATTTTTTGTTTTTGTGGCTTTTTGTTTTTGTTTTTGTGACTGTGGAACCCAGTTCCACCCAAAGGGTGCTCATCAAGCTGGTAAAATGTGGGCTAGACAATGCTACCATTCAGTGGATTTGTAACTGGCTGACTGACCGAAGCCAAAGGGTGCTCATCAATGGCTCCTCCTCATCCTGGAGAGTAGTGACTAGTGGGGTGCCACGGGGTTCTGTCTTGAGCCCAGTCTTATTCAACATCTTTATCAATGACTTGGATGATGGGCTTGAGGGCATCCTGAGCAAGTTTGCAGACGACACCAAATTGGGAGGGGTGGCTAATACCCCAGAGGACAGGATCACACTTCAAAATGACCTTAACAGATTAGACAACTGGGCCAAAGAAAACAAGATGAATTTTAACAAGGAGAAATGTAAAGTACTACACTTGGGCAAAAAAAATGAAAGGCACAAATACAGGATGGGAGACACCTGGCTTGAGAGCAGTACGTGTTCGGCAGTGGAATTTGCTGCCAAGGAGTGTGGTGGAGTCTCCTTTGGAGATCTTTAAGCAGAGGCTTGACAGGCATATGTCAAAAATGCTTTGATGGTGTTTCCTGCTTGGCAGGGGGTTGGACTGGATGGCCCTTGTGGTCTCTTCCAACTCTAGGATTCTATGATAGCAAGATGAGCACCACAACCCCATAGTCGCCTTTGACTGGGCTTAACCGTCCAGGGGTCCTTTACCTTTACCTTTTTTTACCCTTATATGGGGTGGAATAATCACTATTTTGTGGGTTTCTCTAAAGGTGCCCCAATGAACTGCACTTGTGGCATGTCCTGGTAGTGAAAGCAAGCAATTGCTTTCCTCTCTGCTCTCTGTCCCTCCTGTCTGCCTGACTTGGGGGCCGCCCTCCGCATCTCCTCCCCTGCCTGGGTTCCTCCTTTTCCGCCTTAGTGGCTTTTTCCGCTTGGCTGTCTTGCAGGGGCCGTAATCTGAGGTGACAGGACCGTCCTCAAGGACCTTGGAGACAGTTGTGCATAAAGAGTGATGTGTCAAGAGGCAGCAGGACAGAGCGAGAGAGGCAGCTGGGAACTTTCCAGCCCTTAGCATGAGCCTAGCTGCTCTCACACAAGCCCCAAAGACTAGCCCTGGTTCGGTGGCAGGGGGCACGCCATGAGGCAGAAGGTTCCCCAGGCTGCCACGGAACCTCCCCTTCCCACCAGAGGAAAGTATTCTGGGGGGCAACCAGTTGGCCATTTGCAATAACCTTCAACTGTCCAATTTTAAGCAGGGCATCCCGGAATTACAGAAGCCAATCCCGGCTTCTGTTTTGATCCTAGAATGTCCTGGTGTTTTTTGAACTGGAGCTCTGGCCTGAGTCCTCACCCCAGAGTGACAGAACAAAAGACACTCACTCTGGTGTGAGTTATTTTTTATTATTATTATTATTATTATTATTATTATTATTATTATTATTATATTACCCCGCCCATTTGGCTGGGTTTCCCCGGCCACTCTGGGCGGCTTCCAACAAATATAAAAATACATTAAAGTATAACAGATTAAAAACTTCCCTAAACAGGGCTGCCTTTAGGTGTTTTCTAAATGTCAGGTAGTTGTTTATCTCCTTGACCTCTGGTGGGAGGGCATTCCACAGGGTGGGTGCCACCACCGAGAAGGCCCTCTGCCTGGTTCCCTGTAACTTGGCTTCTCGTAGCGAGGGAACCGCCAGAAGGCCCTTGGTTCTGGACCTCAGTGTCTGGGCACAACGATGGGGGTGGAGACGCTCCTTCAGGTATACTGGACCGAGGCCGTTTAGGGCTTTAAAGGTCAGCACCAACACTTTGAATTGTGCTCGGAAACATACTGGGAGCCAATGTAGGTCTCTGAGGACTGTTGTTATGTGGTCTCGGCGGCCGCCCCCAGTCACCAGTCTAGCTGCCGCATTCTGGATTAATTGCAGTTTCCGGGTCACCTTCAAAGGTTGCCCCACGTAGAGCGCATTGCAGTAGTCCAAGCGGGAGATAACCAAAAGATGCTCCTTTTTCACTCTGGTGCGAATTAGCTGAGTCCCAGCAGAGCACCAGGAAGAAAACCGAGACGGAAAACAAGCGGCTTCGGGTCTCATGCCCTTGTGCTTGTGTGAGGACCAAAGATGGTGAGTCTCAATTTTGGTGCGAACAATGTTGGAGGGTGTGCTATATATAATATTTTTTCCCTCCTCACTTCCCTCTGTGGCCCCCTAACTTCATGCTGTGCCCCCCCCCATTTACACATTTTTCACCTGTGGTCCCCTTGGAATATGTCAGGAACTGCCGTGGGGGAGGATCGATCCCCCAGGCATAATGCAGGAATGAAAACAGCCTCCCTCCCCGACATCTTCATGACCCGTGCCTTGTTGTCGACACCGGGCACATGTTGCATAAATCTTGCAGAGTAAAACACAGGCGGACCGAGGCA
Source organism: Zootoca vivipara (assembly GCF_963506605.1). Lineage (NCBI taxonomy): Eukaryota > Metazoa > Chordata > Lepidosauria > Squamata > Lacertidae > Zootoca > Zootoca vivipara. The sequence continues at coordinate 100,022,611 of NC_083279.1, read as the reverse complement.
GAGGTTTGTGCTACTAAGCTACTTTGATTGCTAAGAATAAGGCAGAACAAAAGAAAGCATGTCTCCTCTCGCGGAGAGAAGTCCAAAGAAGAAAAACAACAACAACAAACGGAAATAGGATACAGCATCACATCCGCTCCTGTGATTCCAACAGTCTTGTGACTGCACAGTGAGAGGAAATAGAAACCCAACAGAACATACCATATGGCCAGGGCCGGCTCTAAGGCAAGGCTGAGTGGTGCAATGCGCCAGGGCGCCGGGCCGCCAGGGGGCGCCACGCTGCTGTGCCTGTGGCAGCTGTGCTACGCGCTGTGCCCGCCCGCCCGCCGCGCCAGACAGGGGCGCGGCGGGATCTTTGCACCACGGCGCCAGGGCGCCAGATATGCTTAAGACGGCCCTGCATATGGACCCCAGTTCGGAAACTCTGCTCTAAACCTGGTGGTGCCATAGATTTGCATTGCCGTGGTATGAGGTCAGCAATTTTTATTTTCAACTCCTTTCCTAACAAAACAGGAGATGAGCACAACCGACGCCTCCTGCCCTGGTTCTTTCCCAGCAACTGGCATCCAGGAACATGCCAGGAACGGGCACATTTAGCCACCATTGTCATTCGTGGCCTGGGCAGCTGCATCCTCCGTCAATGTGTCCTGTTCCCCTTCCAAAATCTCCTAAGCTGGCCAGGCATCCTGCCACGTCTTCCCCGCCCCCTTGGATGCTCCTGTCCTTGTCAGTCCTCTGGTGCCCCAAAGAACACGACACGTTTTTAATCCTTTTGGACAGTGGCATGCATTATTCAATGCTGCTAGGGGGCGAAAAGGAAGGATCAGCCAGCTGGAAACATCCTTGCTGGTAAGATAGAGCTTGGGGGCTGGGGGACCATCTAAGGTCGTGGGAAAGGACACTGCGGATGCCAAGAAGGGCAGTGGCAGCATGAAGATGGCATGCGCATTGACTGCAACTGGGCTGTCTGGGTCTGGAAACCAAGCCTGATGAAGAGCGGTTGAAGGAGCTGGGTATGCTTTGCCTGGAAAAGAGGAGACTGAGAGGAGATAGGAAAGCCATCTCCAAATATATTAAGGGCTGTCACATGAAAGAGGGAGCAAGCTTGTTTTCTCCTGCTCTGGAGGGTGGGACTCCCGTGGCTTCAAGTTACAAGAAAGGAGATTACGACTGAACATTAGGAAGAACTTTCTGACATTAAGAGTTGCTCAGCAGTGGAACAGACTCCTTCAGAAGGTGTTGGGACTCTCCTTCCTTGGAGGTTTTTAAGCACAGATTGGATGGCCATCTGTCATGGATGATTTAGCTGAGATGCCTGCATTGCAGGGGGTTGGTCTAGATCAGGGGTAGGCAAACTAAGGCCCAATCGCCTTCTCAATCCAGCCCGTGGACGGTCCGGGAACCAGCATGTTTTTACATGAGTAGAATGTGCCCTTTTATTTAGAATGCATCCCTGGGTTATTTGTGGGGCATAGGAATTCGTTCATCCCCCCCCCCCCATATAGTCTGGCCCAACAAATGGTTTGAGGGACGGTGGACCGGCCCACCCCGGTCTAGATGGCCCTTGGGGTCCCTTCCAACTCTACTCTTGGGGAACGCCCTCCCAGCAGATGTCAAGGCAATAAGTAACTATTTTACTTTTGGTTACAGGTAGGTAGCCGTGTTGGTCTGGATCGAAGTAAAATAAAAAAATTCCTTCAGTAGCACCTTAAAGACCAACTAAGTTTTTATTTTGGTATGAGCTTTCGTGTGCATGCACACTTCTTCACGAAAGCTCATACCAAAATAAAAACTTAGTTGGTCTTTAAGGTGCTACTGAAGGAATTTTTTTATTTTACTTCGATCCAGACCAACACGGCTACCTACCTGTAACCAGAACTATGGAAGGCACCACATTGAGCCGCATGAAATGGAAAAAAAGGTATCTGAAGAAGTGTGCATGCACACGAAAGCTCATACCAAAATAAAAACTTAGTTGGTCTTTAAGGTGCTACTGAAGGAATTTTTTTATTTTATTTTACTTTTAGAAGACAACTGAAGGCGGCCCTGTTTAGGGAAGTTTTTAATGATTGATGCTGTACTTTTTTAAATATTTGGTTGGAAGCTGCCCAGAGTGGCTGGGGAAACCCAGCCAGATGGGCGGGGTATAAATAATAAATATTATTATTATTATTATTATTATTATTATTATTATTATTATTATTTATTACAATTCCATAACTCTATGATTCATAGCTGTCAAGTTTCCCCTTTTCTCGCAAGGAAGCCTATTCAGCATAAGGGAATTTCCCTTAAAAAAAGGGAGAACTTGACAGCTATGCTATGATTCTAGGACTCATCTGCCTGCCTTCTTACCTACAAGCAGCGTTGGCCCTCCGACTAGGAGTACTGCCTGCTGAGGCCTGAAGGACCCTGCCCTTGCCTCTTTCCACCTGGCTTGGGGAGGGGTCTGACGGGCTTCACAAGGACTGCGGCGGCGGCTGCTTAGCAGCGAGGGCTCCTCTTTTATTTTATTTTAATGTTTATCTGTGTTGTTTTAAATGGGACCATCTTGGCTGTGAGCCCTGGAAGACCCACACCCTGCCTTGCCAGCCCTTTCCCATCTGGCCTGGGAGAGTGGAGTGCGGACTGACTCCAGCTACAAAAACTGAGGCTGTTGAACAGATTCTCGGGCTGGAGTATTGTTTACGGGGGGGCTGAGAGAACTTGTTGCTTTTACTGGTATTGTTGTTGTCTTTTTAGTTATAGATCTTTCGGGGACTCGGGGCACACAAATGGCTCCTCTTTCTTTAAGGCCCCACAGACCTCATGGGACACTGGAGCTGATTTGCAGGCCATATTCATGACCCTGGCGGGCTGGATTCGGCCCGCGGGACATCGTTTGAGGACACCTGGTCTTCACTGACTGGCAGCAGCTCCCCAGAGTTTCAGGCAGGGATTTCGTCCAGTCCTTGCAGGAGATGTCAGGGGTTGACCCTGGGACATTCTGCATGCCAAGCAGATGCTCTAGGGCTCCCCATATCTCACTAGCCTTTCAATGTGATGCTATTAGCAACCGTGGAGATTCCACCTGCCTCTTTCGAAAGGAGAACACCCACCTGATCAATTTAAATTATTTACTTATTTATTTATGCCCCACCCATCTGGCCGGGTTTCCTCAGCCACTCTGGGTGGCTTCCAACAAAATATTAAAATCCAATAGGATAAACACAAACCATGTTCAAAGCATGGAAAGCAGAAATAAGCAAACTTTCCCCAACCCCAACCCCACTAATCCCCCTGGCATTGCCACCCATTATTCCACCATGCAGCACAAAACCTCCAGATAAAAACCTGGCAAACCAAAGGTTTACACCGCCTAATAGACTTCTATAAAAACAACAAACCTTTGACAACACAAGAAATACAAGACAAACTAGAAGACATCCCAATGCCCTGGTTAGCACAACATCAATTACATGCCTTTCTAAATAACCCAACAGTAAAATCAGCAACAACTAGACCCCTCAGCCCTTTCTTTAGCACCTCAGCCCTTGCTCCCCACCCACCCCCGCAGAACCAATTGCAGTCATCAGCAGTCGTTAACAGCCATCAACAGGTTTACCACTCCTATCAGCCCATCACCCATTCCCACCCACCCCCATTCCCACCCACCCCCACCACCCTCTATATATACGGTACATAAGGGTCTGGCTCTTCTGTTTCAAGTGTATCTGAAGAAGTGTGCATGCACACGAAAGCTCATACCAAAATAAAAACTTAGTTGGTCTTTAAGGTGCTACTGAAGGAATTTTTTTTATTTTACTTCGATCCAGACCAACACGGCTACCTACCTGTAACCTGCAATATACAAAATACTACTCCAAAATCCCACCAACCCCTTAGATACAATAAAAAGGCAGTGGGAGGATGACATAGGACAGGGGTCAGCAAACTTTTTCAGCAGGGGGCCGGTCCACTGTCCCTCAGACCTTGTGGGGGGCCGGACTATATTTTGAAAAAAAATATGAACGAATTTCTATGCCCCACAAATAACCCAGAGATGCATTTTAAATAAAGGGACACATTCTACTCATCTAAAAACATGCTGATTCCCGGACCATCCGCGGGCCGGATTTAGAAGGTGATTGGGTCACATCTGGCCCCCGGGCCTTAGTTTGGGGACCCCTGACATAGGATATGAAATCGACCCCACCCAATGGAACAGAATGTGGTCTAAACCCCCCCTATATCAATGAAAAGAAAAGAACTCACCCTAAAACTCACCTACAGGTGGTACCTAACACCAAGAAAGTTAGCACTAATACTCCCAGGAACCTCACCAAAATGTTGAAGAAGATGCACTTCTGCAGGTACATACCTTCACATGTGGTGGGAATGCCCCAAAATCCAACTATTCTGGGCAACAACCATAGGAGAAATATGTAAAATAATCGGACAAGTAATAGAAATTACCCTAGAATTGGCTCTACTAAACATCTTTCAAGACAATAATGCCCATTTAGACCACAAAGACCTTATAACTCACCTACTTTCAGCAACCAGGAGTGTCATAACCAGGCACTGGAGGGACCTATCGGGAGTAGGCATGCACCAGTGGTACCAAGTAGTATGGGAAACGGCCTTACTAGAAAAACTAACCAACAAGCTGAAATGGGCACGGGGACAAATAGAAGAGGATGCCTTCACCCCGGTATGGTTCCCCTTTATCACACAAAAATTTAATGACAAAAATTTACTACCAGCATACAAATCAGTATGGCTAACCTAACCCAAAAATACCCACCCCACTCACACACGAAAACGAAGACCATCATAGCCAATCACAAATGAACAACTACATCCTTGGCCAACCCAAATCTCTCTCACCATCAAAAGAACACAAGCGAATAAAGGAGTACCAACACAAACAAAGCTGACATCAAGCCCTACATATATTAAGCAAAACAGAAACATCGTCACCTACTCTCACCCCCATCCACCCTCCCACCCCCTATCTACCTCGTTTTCCCTCTTTCTTTTTAGTGTCTCAACAAATGAAACTGATTTGCAAAAATAAATGATACATGTTAAAATATGAGTGACACTGCAAATACCTTTGTAATTTATAAGAAATTTTTGATGATAATAATAATAATAATAAAATCCAATAGTCCATCAAATATTAAAAGCTCCCGTAAACAAAATAACAACAACCATCCATTTTCAGTTCATTGAATTAGCAATTAAGCATTTCTGGAAAGGGAAATGGCATCCTTTTGTATATTAGCATAAAAGGCATGCATAGGAAAGTATTACTCATTTAGGATGAGAATAGGATTTATTTATTTTTTAGATCTTCGCTTGGTTCCTCCTTGGTAGCCAGTGCGATTGTTTCAGCAGTGCTAGAACTCAGGACCCGCTGCCTTGAGGGACATCTAAGAGCAGTTAGGCAGAAGAAATTTCTCCCTTGGGAGGTGGTGGACTCTCCTTCCTTGGAGGTTTCTAAGCAGAGATCGGACGGCCATCTGCCATGGATGCTTGAGCTGAGATTCCTGCATTGCTGGGGGTTGGACTAGATGACCCTGGGATGCCCTCCTATCTCTCCACTTCTGAATTCGAGGAGGAGGTTCCTTGCCTCCTGCAAAGCCCTTTTCCCTGCAAGCTGCTCCTCTGGTTTCTGGCCAAGGGAGGGAGATGCTCAGAGTCCAGCCAAGAGCCTCACCCCCAAAAGGATATCTGAGCATTGATGTAACCCCCCTAAATCCATAAAAATAATAATAATCTGAGCTTCAGCCAAGCGAGAGAGGGCTGAGCTGGGTATACTCGGCTTTGCAAGGGTTAAAGGGAACCGAGCTGCCTTCCTAGAGAGGACAGGAAGCAAGGGGGGGCAGGTCCTCCAGAGCCAAGGCCCCTCCCTCCCTCCCCAGTCCTTTCCTGCTTTGGTGTCTCTCCTGCAAGGGCTGCATCGCTGTCCCTTCACTCCTGGGATGATCGGGTGAGTCTCTCTCTCTCTCTCTCTCTCTCTCTCTCTCTCTCTCTCTCTCTCTCTCTCTCTCTCTCTCTCTCTCTCTCTCTCTCTCTCTCTCTCTCTCTCTCTCTCTCTCTCTCTCTCTCTCTCTCTCTCCCCCCCCCCCCCGAGGGTGCAGTGGGGAGACCCGGGGGGGGGTTCCCAGGGTTGCAGCAGGGGAGGATGCGTGGGGGGGGGGACCAAGCCAAGTCAGGGAGGAGAGGGTCCTGCCAGGGAGGGGGGGCGAGATCTGCAGTGCTCTCCTTCCTGGAGATCAGAGGATCTCAGCGTCATTGCACAACAGAGGAAACATGTGCAAATGGTTTTCCAAAGCTGGACGAGGAGGTGGACTACCCCCCCCCCAATTAAAATACCCACGAGGAGGGAGGGAGGAAGTTAAGGTTGAAAAGAGAGGCCAGGAGTAAAGAGAGGGATCCCAGCCCATAGTCTGGCTGCTGCATTGTAGACCAGTTTCCCAGTCGTCTCCAAGGGCAGCTCCACACGAGGCCACTGCAGCAATCCCCTCGCACCCAGAGCATGGCATCCCAGGACCACATCCTCTCTGTCCCAAAGGGATTGTTGCTGGAAAACCAGCCAAGCCGGAAATGGGCGCTGCTACTCACTGAGCCTCCAGGGACCTTGGCATCAATGGCTGTGTGTGTGTTAAGATATCTAATAGAATAATAACTTTCATGCCCTTCACCCTAAGCTTCAATGGAGATGTGTTGGGCCCCACCCACTTGGGTATCAGGGGTTGGCCAGATGCATACCTGGCCCTCAGAGAAAAGAAAAAGGGACCCCACCCCAGGAGTCTGTCTTGAAGGCGGCAGAGAGTCCAAGTGCAAGAAAAGGAGACAGAAGCTGGGGGGTGGAGAGCATTTTTCACAAGATACAAATGATTCCCTTGTTAGTTGGTTCTGACTTTATGCATTGACTGGAAGGCAGCAGAAACCAGGTTGATTAATCTCACAGAAATCCCTTCAGTTGCCTCCACATTTTGCATTGTTAGAAGGCTAGAGACTTATTTCTCCTCCTCCTCCTCCTCCTCTTTCTTTTCAAAAAGAGAGCTCATGGTCTGGGATGTGGTCCAGCCTTGGTTCCCAGTAAGACTCATCCATGCTTGCTCAGGGAACCATTATTTTCCCCTGTCCTACAAATTCTGTAACAGAACCAATGTATTTGCTTTGTAGGATTTGCTAGAGCTTCTCATTAAGACAGACAGAACTTGGCAGAAGAGCAAAGGATTCCTTCCGATCTCTTAGAGGCTTCCTGAGAGCACAGATGGATGGACAAGACTCAGCTGGCCCTGGAACAGGAAGAGGCCATGCCAACCAAACGGGGGGCAGCGGGGAATTCTGGGAAAACCCAGTGCCAAAGATCCTGGGTGAGGAGGACACCCTCCGCTCGGAGGTGCAGAGCCAGCAGTTGAGGCAGTTCTGCTGCCAGGAGGCCAAAGGACCCCGAGAGGTTTGCAGCCGACTCTACCACTTTTGCCACCAGTGGCTGAAGCCAGAAAGGCACACGAAAGCTGAGATGCTGGACCTGGTGATCTTGGAGCAGTTCCTGGCTGTCCTTCCCCTGGAGATGGAGAGCTGGGTGAGGGAATGCGGAGCGGAGACCAGTTCCCAGGCGGTGGCCCTGGCCGAAGGTTTCCTCCTGAGTCAGGCAGAGGAGAGAAAGCAGGTGAGAGAGACTTTCCTCTGGATGCTCCCAAGGGGCGCCAAACAGGACAGAGAACATCCCATAATGGTCTACTGATGGCCCATGCGTTTTCTGGGAAAGCATCCATGGAATGAGATCTCACACCCTTCAAGTCTTTGTCACTCTCTTTCTAAAATTTCTAACCATTCTCTGTTGTGAATCCTTGTTTCTTTTTCAGGGAATGGATCATTTTGCAGAAATGGACATGGATTCCTGTGAGGCAGAGAGGCCTCCGTTGGACACCAGAGAGAGGCCACTGGGTAAGGAGGAAGGTGGTCTTTCTCGCTTTGGTCTCATTCTGTTGGTTTTCCAACTAATCTAAGGGTTCTTTTCATCTTGTTTTGGGGGGAGGCAGTTGGGAACAAGGGTCCAGAGGAAGGGAGATGTATTTCTGCACAGCAAACATATGAAATGGGCACAAACGTACAAATGCTCTCAGCAGGTAAGGCTTTCTCAAAGGCCCATCTGTAGTTAGAGATGCCCTGTTTCACCTGTGAGAGAAGCAGGCACTCCTGGCATGCTGTTTACCTTTTCTTTCTTGCAGGTGATGGAATGATGCCGGCAAGACCTCCTGATCCGTCTTTTCATGGGGGCAGAAGGGAAGCAGCGGCTGTGGAACCAGATCAGGTCAGGGGAAGCTGCCTTGTGGGGACAGAAGCCGAGGGATGGAGTAATGTCATGGACTGGTTGGGCACAGAGGAATGGTGGGAGGATGCAGCCGGGGAACCAGGAAGGGAAGATGGCTCAGAGCCCAAGAAGTGGAGGTAGAAGAAGGATGGGCGGTCAGAGGGGGGAGAGGGAGAAGCCTGGGAAGAGGAGGTAAATAGCAAACAGACAATCACGGAAAATATAAATAAAAACACAAAACAAAAAGCCGTGACAATAAACAGTGGAAAATATATAAATGTATTATGGCAACAGTGTAAATAATATCTGCAAAATATATGTGCAAATGCAATGGCCTGACGCATATATTCAATGGTGCATAAACACTATTAATCTCTATCAGTCTAAAATTCAGTAGTTCACTTGGGAATCAGAAATGTTCCGGGTAAGTATATAGTTGGTATTCAAGGGTATTCTGTTTCCAGCAATATTCCTCGACTGTCCTTCTCTTTCCTGATGGATTGCCAGCTGAAAATCCTCCCATTTCACTGTTGAACCTTCAGTTTCCTCAAAGGAAGAAGCTCTTTCTTCAATGATGAAATACCATACATTCAATCAATTACTACATATAACAATCTAAAAAATTTATACAGACAATTCCTTATACTCACCAATGGGAGCAATATAAGAGAGTTAAGCAACGGCTAAAAAGCTCAAGCATTGCATACAATCTTCAAGGTCGGCAGAAGCTGATACAAAGTGTAAACTTCTCTGCGTTAAATACATGAAGGGCTAAAAACCATTTAAAGGGACAGAACAATATGGTGTGAACAGAGAATTCATGCCATAAAATACAAAGCCATAGGGTTAGATTACAAAAAGGAACTATAATCAATGGAAAGATTAAGGCCTGAGGGAGCTAGAAAACCCTTCATCTCTGGGGTGTTATGTTTGTAAATTTGTTGTTGTTGTTGTTGTTGTTTAGTCGTGTTTGACTCTTCGTGACCCCGTGGACCAGAGCACGCCAGGCACTCCTGTCTTCCACTGCCTCGAGAGTTTGGTCAAACTCATCTTGGTAGCTTCGAGAACACTGTCCAACCATCTCGTCCTCTGTCGTCCCCTTCTCCTTGTGCCCTCCATCTTTCCCAACATCAGGGTCTTTTCCAGGGAGTCTTCTCTTCTCATGAGGTGGCCCAAGTATTGGAGCCTCAGCTTCAGGATCTGTCCTTCCAGTGAGCACTCGGGGCTGATTTCCTTCAGAATGGATAGGTTTGATCTTCTTGCAGTCCACGGGACTCTCAAGAGTCTCCTCCAGCACCGTAATTCAAAAGCATCAATTCTTTGGTGATCAGTCTTCTTCATGGTCCAGCTCTCCTAGGCAACCCCATTGCTGGAGACTTGCATAGTAAGTCTGTTGCTGTTATAAACAGCAGGTGCACTAAGGAGAATTCCACTGATACAGTGGAGGAGGTGCGTCAGGTGCGCAACTCAGAAGGAGCTACAAAGGGCGAGACGCCCACCAGGTATGCTTAAGGAGTTTGCTAACACAGTTGTTGCAGATTTTGCTGTGGTTAGTAGCTCGACACAAGTCTTAGAATCATAGAATCGTAGAGTTGGAAGAGACCACAAGGGCCATCCAGTCCAACCCCCTGCCAAGCAGGAAACACCATCAAAGCATTCCTGTCTTGGCGGCCACTCCCAGTCACCAGTCTAGCTGCCGCATTCTGGATTACCAGGGACAAGGTGCATCAATTGCTTTCAAGAGAGGGTTAAGTGCCTTGCAAGATCAAGGATGCCATGCTTGTACAAGCAAATAATGGAGATCTTCACGATTGTGCAATTGCTGGGCAGAAAGGGAACTCCCCATACTTATGTTCCTTCCTTCGTATATTCACCGGGATCCGTAGCTCTTGCCGAGCGAAGTGTGTAAAACTAGCCCCACGTTGGGCACCAGATGAAGTAAAGCAGGCAAGTGAGGAGTTATTGCAGGTGAGCTGTGCATAACCAAGCTGAATGCTAGCTTGGCAGAGGCTCCTTTTAGGAATATGCACAATATGCACACGTTTAGGAACAGTCTGACCTTTAGCACTTTTACATCGTGAGCTGACACTTATGTTTCCTCTGATATTTGCGAGACTTGCTCCACCAAGTGAGCCATGCCTCTCCAAGAGAAGGCAAAGGTCACAGAAAGGGCACGGGAGACTACTCAGAAAGCTAAAGGTGAGACCGAGGGCATGACGTCAGAAAGCTATGGCTTGCCTGTGGGCGGCAGTAACAACAACAACAACAACAACAACAATAAATCTACCAGATCTCTTAGCTTTCCTTAGAGATCTATTTTTGCAGGAGACATGAGGGGAGTTATTGCTAGCCATTTCTGGCACACCACCGGTAGATTTACTCCAGAAGATTTTACAGATGTCTGTCACGGTGGTCAGGGTTTTCGTACAAATGGCCAAATAAGATTTTATAAGTTCAATGTCCTCAGTTAAGAGGGCAAGCCATTTAATAATTGAAACTTCCTCATCGTCTCTCATCGGGGGCTGGGGTAGGGAGCCTTTAAGTGATCTGGTATTTCCCGAAGAAAGATCTGAAATTTGTTTTAGCATAAAGTTCTCCATTATTTGGTTTTGGGATAATTCAGGGGGAACTTGGAGTTTAGCACTCAGAATCAGAGATGGTGCAACATCAGTATCAGATAGCATTGAGGATGTTTTGAGTGCATTTAATCCATTATTATGGCTTTCCTCGACGCAGTCTTTTCTCTGCAGGATCTGCCCATCGTTGTAGCAGCTCGAAGCCTTAGTAACGGAGGGGGGAGGAGGAGTTTCTATATCCTGCTGGTTTCTAGTAATCTCAGTTTTTCCCTTATTCGAGTAGAAGCGAGTAATTTTTGTTTGCACCTTCCTTAGAGATTGCGCTTTCTTTAAAGTAGCTTTATTAGCTTTATTAGCTTTTTTTGATCTTTCATCGAGCAAGGTAGTTCCTGAAGTTTTACGGTAAGAAGAGTAAGAATGTCAAAAATTATAAAACAGTGCAATACAAAAAAATGGATTTTAAAAAGCTTTTTAATCTCCTTGAAAGTGCTCCAACTACTGGAAGCAGAAGGAACCCAGTGAGGTCGACCGCTGGGAAGTCACCTTTACAAGAACCCCCTCTCAACCTCTGTTCCGAGTGTGCATTGGACTGTCCGGGTCCCCTACCAGCACTAATCCCTCAGCAAGAACCCTTGATCCAGGATCCTTGGTCCTATGTATTATCAGCTGGAAAAACAAAACCTCGTAAGGAAAAGACCATGAAAATTAATAACTGGAAACTGGTGCTGTCTTCAAACAAGCTAGTCCTTTCAAGCTATCCTAAACCTCCAGGTGTCCTGTCTCAAGAGGAACGTAAAGATCATTTGTTAAACTTTCTAAAGACCAGCGTGCCAGATATCCCTATTAACTTCACAGACTTGGAAAGGGTGGAATATCTATACTTTGATGGTTCCCTAGCCAGAGCAGTGGTCACATTCAGTGATTGGAGAAGGGTAAAATTAGTGTATAAATATAGAGATTTCCTTAAAAAAAGAGGCGTAAGAGTCTTAAGGCATTTTATAAATGAGATACCCCCAATTCCCCTTTTCCCTCATTTGGCTCATACCCCAATAATTTCCCAACAAAAGACTGATCAATATGAACTAATCAATATATATTCAGCCGATGATGACCCTGATCATCCGTCGGGTCTGCTCGCTAAGAACCATCAAAAGCCGAACTCTCCTGAGGTAGTAAACCAGGCTAACGACCTTGACAGTTTTGAAAATAATTTACTTTATTCTTATAGCGCCCTTCCTCAGGAAGCTCAGAGTGAAATACTTCAAAAACTTGACACTCTTCGCTCCTGCCTGGTACATCTGACAAAGGAACAGGCAGCTCCACCTAAGTTAAACACGCCCGACTATGTCCCAAACTCTGTCTCATATCTATATCATCATGAGTTAGACCTGTGGGCCAGGAAACCTGCTGTTCCGCCATCTCAAATGGTCAGAGCAGAGATGAACCCACTCTCTCAGAACCGAATGATGAAAGGCCCTCCCCTGGACACAATTCCGATGCATCCCTTCTCCGAGGCAAATATGGCCACCTCCTTAGCTTGGGGAAAAATGAGAGAGCTCAATGAGTCTGAACTGGGATCCCCAAATAAAGCGCCTAGCCCAGATGCTTCTATCAACATCTCTATTAAACCATTCCCCTCTAATGTAAGCAAGTTGAACACTTCTCCAGATATCATTGAACGGGCTCCAGAACCGGTCGTTTCCGCGGACTGGACAATTGGAAACAAACAGAGGAATTACAAATGACCCCAGGAGAACTTTATGCAAACCCCTTTGCCAGTATTGAGTCAAAGCGAATCGTCTACTTCTTTTTCATCTGTAAATCCTTCCCGTATAGCCGATCCCCGAGTCAGCCCTGCTTCCTCTGCCTGTGAAGGGGACTCGAAATGCCCCCTGAAAACCACCCCGGGGAGTCTGTGTCTGCTTTCCTGGAACATTGCTGGCTGGGAGAATAAAGCCAAGGATCTTGACTTTATTGATTACCTTAACGGCTTCGACCTTATACTCCTCCAGGAAACCTGGCTTGCGAATGTGGTAAATATTGCTGGATTTTCTTCATTCACTGTCCCAGCATATAGACACCTTCCTAAAGGTCGCTGTAAAGCCGGTCTTCTGACCTTAATCAAACATAATCTGCCATTTGAATTAACTGTTTTGGGCAACTTTGCCCCTATAGCTCAAGCCTTTCTAATAAGCACAGTAATGGAACAGCTGGTTTTAATAAATGTGTATCTCCCGCCATCAGAGGATGAAACTATTCTAATTGACAACTGGTCTAGGATGACAGATATTATGCTCTCCCTTACAAAATCTCTGCCTTTTGCCCAATTCATTATTATGGGGGATCTAAATGCACGAATAGGGGCCTCTAACCATCAAATTGCTTCCCAGCTGGGACTGGAAGACCATGATATCCTACCCCCTCCTCTTTCAGTCCCTCGCTCCTCTAGAGACTGCAAAGTGAACAGAGCAGGCTTAAAGCTCCTGGAGTTCTGCATTGTTCATAATGTTGTCATTTTAAATGGTATGAACAACTTCCCAGACGATAATGAATTCACCTTCATTTCACCAAGGGGCCGTAGTGTTATAGACTACTGTGTCTGCTCGTTAAATCTCCTAACAGCTGTTAGTCATTTTTCTATTGGAGTCCGTACTGAAAGTGACCACTCTCCTCTATTGCTGACTATCCAATGTGAATCCGATACTAAGGTCTCGCAATCTAGTCACTCTGATCACTCTTCTTACAACGTCCTTAAACGGATTAGGTGGTCAAACGAATCTGAGGGGACGATTACTAAACCCTTGACTTCCGATAGAATGTTATTTTTGAGAGCTTCCCTTATCAACTCTGACTCGCCATATACAGCACTCTCAACCTATTCACAAGTGATAGATCAGTGCGATACAATAGCTAAACCTATAATTGCTACCCCCTCTAATCGTCTTTCTTGGTTTGATCGGGAATGTTATACAGCGAAAAGATGCCTTAGAATAGCCTTCAGTGACTTTCGCAAAAAGAGTGATGAGATAAGCAAAACAACTTATTTTGCTAGTAGGAAGATATACAACGAACTTATAGTCAGGAAAAAACACGCATATTATCTAAAAAAATGGTCACGTTTAATTATCGCTATAAATTCGAATGACCATAAAACATTTTGGCAAATAACCTCCAGTCATCTAAATAATAATCTATTTCCTACTGCCCCCACTATCTCCCAACAATCCTGGGTCGATTATTACAGCAAAATATTCAATGACTCACTTTACCCCCCTCCTGCTGATGATGAGCCTATTCCTTTAAACACTCCAAACTGGCCCCCGGTAAGCATTGGCGAGATAAAGGTTTTGATTGGAGAATTAAAACCTGGAAAGGCCCCAGGTCTTGATGGGATCCCTGTTGAGATCCTGAAAAAGTATGTCAATTGGTGGGCACCTCCACTTGCTAATCTGTTCACGCTTATTGATAAAACAGGAATAGTACCGAACTCTTGGCTGCCCTCTATAATATTTCCAATATATAAAAAAGGTGACCCTGAGCAGCCATGTAATTACCGACCTATTAGTTTACTATCTACTATATGTAAACTCTACTCAAAACATCTAGAGAGATACTTATTAGATTGGATGAAAAAGAAAAGAATTATTGGTCCTGAACAGATTGGCTTTACAAAACATAAATCGACAGTAGACCATTGTCTATTATTGGCATCCCTAGCTGAAAAATACACAAAATCGGACAAGGGGAAGCTATATGTGGCCTTTATCGATTTAAAGTGCGCTTTCGATTCAATTCCAAGAGGTCTATTATGGGATAAATTGAAAACTTCCGGGATGGAAACCCGCCTACTTTTTCTGATTAAAAAGCTACATTCCAACACTAAAGGTCAGGTAAAGTTTTCCCCTGATGGTCATTTATCTACCAGCTTCACAATCACTAAAGGGGTTAAACAAGGTTGTATACTTGCTCCACACTTGTTTAACCTATTCTTGAATGATATGAAACAACATTTATCTGCTGTAAATGGCCACCCTCCCAGATTAGATACCAAAGCAATCCCTACCCTCTTGTACGCAGACGATACTGCTCTCCTCTCCTATTCCAGAGTTGGGCTACAAAGATATTTAAGAGCATTCTCCAATTACTGTGAAGTGAATCACCTAGCAATTAACTACTCCAAGTCAAAGATTCTTGTTTTTTCTAAAAGTTGGTGTCCATTCAATTGGTCGATTGGAACCCAAAAAATGGAGCAAGTTAAATGCTATAAATACTTGGGTGTCACCTTTCACTATAACTTAAAATGGGTGACCCATCGCAACAGAACAATTAATTTAGCAAGATGCTCGGTTGCACAAATCAAGCGCTTTCATTTTCTTGGTGGGAATCAATTTGTACCTGCAGCAATTGCTGCCTATAAGGCAAAATCCGCCTCCCAGCTTCTATACGGGATCCCCTTATGGATATCCAGCTTTAACAACAAAGTAGAAGGAGTCCAATCATCCTTCTTTCGGCAAATCCTTGGAGTACCAAAATGTGTGCCATACCTGGCTATCTGTGCAGAATTGGGCCAACACCTTCTTGAGACAAGAGGGTGGATCATTACTTTTAAATATTGGCTAAAAATTCATTTTAATACCGATCCAGATAGCCTGATATCCTATCTTCTGAAAGATAGCCACAGCTTTACATGGTTCTCTAATATTTCCAACAAACTTAGGCAACTAGGCCTTTCAGTGGATTCCCTCCTGACATATGAGGATTCATATATCTTTACTCTTATTAAGCAGAGACTGCTTGATATTGAATTCCAGAAACTTCATCCTGCCCAACCTCTAGTATGCTCGCCTGCCTTCCTGGGGCTGCCGCCGCACCAAGGATTGATACCTAATTATTTATATGACCTGGTATCTCCTTTTTATCGCAGAGTATTTATGTTGGCCCGTCTAAATGCTTTTCCATCCTCTGTGTTAGCCGGAAGACTCAAAGGCATCCCCTACTGGAATAGATTATGCCCTTGTGGCCAGAAAGAGGTAGACTCTATGGCTCACATGATTCTGGACTGTCCCCTTTCTAATTTCTTTTATTTTGGCCCCCTCTTATCCTTTATGAGACCTGGAACCCTCCCCAACAAGGAAACAGTGGTCCAGCTCTTGCTGAGGGATGACTTCCCCGAAATTACCAGAATTATGGCCCACTACTTGTCCAGAATTTATGTAATTAAAATCAGTACATCTAGCCTTCAACAATGATAGCTGAGGATCCCTTTTGTGCCTCTTCCTCCTCCTGCTCACCATTATTTCTGTATGATGTAGAGTTACTATTTATACTAATGTCCTATATGTTTTATATGTTTTGTCTTTGTTTTTATATTTTATATATATGCCAATAAAGGTGTTGAAATTGAAATTGAACAACAACAATAGTAAATAATTTATTTCCCCAGCCACTCTGGGCGGCTTCCAACAGAAAAATGAAATAAAATAATCTATTAAACATTAAAAGCCGCCCTAAACAGGGCTGCCTTCAGATGTCTTCTAAAAATCTGGTAGCTGTTTTTCTCTTTGACATCTGATGGGAGGGCGTTCCACAGGGTGGGTGCCACCACCGAGAAGGCCCTCTGCCTAGTTCCCTGCAACTTGGCTTCTCGTAGTGAGGGAACCGCCAGAAGCCCTCGGCGCTGGACCTCAGTGTCTGGGCACAACGATGGGGGTGGAGACGCTCCTTCAGGTATACTGGACCGAGGCTGTTTAGGGCTTTAAAGGTCAACACCAACACTTTGAATTGTGCTCGGGAACGTACTGGGAGCCAATGTAGGTCTTTCAGGGACCAGTGTTATGTGGTCTCGGCGGCCGCTCCCAGTCACCAGTCTAGCTGCCGCATTCTGGATTAGTTGTAGTTTCCGGGTCACCTTCAAAGGTAGCCCCACGTAGAGCGCATTGCAGTAGTCCTAGCAAGAGATAACTAGAGCATGCACCACTCTGGCAAGACAGTCTGCGGGCAGGTAGGGTCTCAGACATTTCCCTTTTTCTTTTAGGGTCCAGTGTGCTTTGAAGATGTCGCTGTTCATTTCACGGACGAGGAGTGGGCGTTGCTGGATCCTGACCAGAGAGCTCTGCATAAGGACGTCATGGAGGAGAATCGTGGGATCGTGGCCTCTCTTGGTAAGGCTCCCCGTGGGATCGTCATATCTGCCTGGAAATTCAACAAAATACCTCTATGTGATGAACCTCATATATTTCCACAGAACTCTACAGTGGACACCATAACACTATAACACCTGGGAACCTAACACCCCCCCCCCAATAAACAGTAAATTACAGTCTTTTTCTTTGAACAATCTTCCTCAAATTGTTCCGTTTTCTGCCACGATTGGGCTGCTCTGAACTGCCCAGGCCACCTTAAATGTCAGCTTCAGAATTGTTAGAAAATCCATCCCAGAGAAGAGCTAGGCTTATTGAATCTCAGGTAGTAGTAGCAGTGATGAGGAGGAAGGAGTATTTATTAGAACAGCAGTCATAAAGAAAAAACGTGAAACCTTTGGTAACCATTGGTAACTTTTAGCTTTAATTACGGCCTTACAACGCCTTCCCGTGAAGTGAACCAAATTTTTAGTTCTGCTGCTGTAATAATGTGAAACCAAGATTGAATTATTGCCTCTGTTAATTGCACTTTATTGCTGTGTTGTTTCTGTAGAATGTTGTCCAATTTTACATGACACGTCACAGGGCCCCTCGTGATACAGGATGACTGCTGAGCTATTAACCCTCTCAGCTCACATGTATTTTGGGGCATTTACATTCTCATTAATGACACAAATTCTGCCCACACCTTTTGCTGCCATACAACCCCAGATCATCACACTCTCTGGGTGTTTCACGGTCGGTGTAATGCAAGTAGGATGTAAATCTTATCCGATTCTTCTCCTCGCGTACTTCATGCCATCACTACCAAGCAAGGAGACCTGGGTTTCATCGCTCCAAATAATACTGTCCCATTGTTCCGCTGTCCTGTTAACATGGATTTAATCCTTTCAACCTTTGCTTGAGAGATAACAATGGCTTTTTTCCTTTGAATTCTAACATTTAGACCAGTCCTTGCACTCAACCTCACATTACATTGCGCCATGTCATCTTGTCTACACCCAGATGATTTTCTTCTGTCATGTAGGGACAGTCTCTCCATTCTTCGATCGTCACTTGCCCTTGTGCACCTTTTCCAGGAAGTCAGATTTTGTAGTTACTGAGTCCCCATAGACCTCTTCAAAATATAGAAATGCCAGCTTTGGTTAAGTTTTCCCCAATCTCTCTTCTAATTTCTTCATAACTGTGGTGGTGTTCACTTAATAGTACTATTTTCCATCACTTTCTGGGTGGCAAGTCAACTCTTTGTGCCATTTCTGTAATTTTATTATGTTTTACAACCTCACTAAATGAAAGAACAAAAAAACCAACCAACTTGATAGCAATCACATAACACACTGACAAAAGTCAACCTAAGCAAGTTTCGCTTCCTTTTTCTGGTCATTTGGCTATAACATTTGGTAGAATACGGGTAATTGAACAAACTTTGTTGAATTTCATTCTTGATTAAATTATCTTTCCATTAATATATAATTTTATGATGTCTTCCACAATTTTGACGACTACTGAATATGAAACAAAGCAACATTCAACAACTCATCAGAATAAATATGTTGTTTAATGACAAATAACACAGGTAATGAACACACACCCAACTCCCTTCACTTCTTCTCCATTTGTTACTGAGGCTCTAATCCCTTTTTGTCTCCATTGCAGATTGTGATGAATCCGAAATTGAGAACAAAGGTGACCACGACAAAATCGCCGGAGAGAAGAAGCTACGTAAAAATTTGGAGTGTGGAGAAAGCTGCAGTCAGAGCTCCCATTCCACTTCCCATCAACAAAATTTCATTGGAAAGAAACTCTATCAGTGCATGGAATGTGGAAAGAGCTTTAATCAGAGCTCCCATCTCACTTCCCATCAAAGAATCCATACAGGGGAGAAACCCTATCAGTGTGTGGAATGTGGAAAGAGCTTCAGTTGGAGAACCGATCTCACTTCCCATCAGAGAATTCATACAGCAGTGAAACCCTATCAGTGTGTGGAATGTGGAAAGAGCTTCAGTCAGAGCTCCTCTCTCACTTCCCATGAAAGAATTCATACAGGGGAGAAACCCTATCAGTGTGTGGAATGTGGAAAGAGCTTCAGTTGGAGAACCGATCTCACTTCCCATCAGAGAATTCATACAGGGGAGAAACCCTATCAGTGTGTGGAATGTGGAAAGAGCTTCATTCAGAGCTCCTCTCTCACTTCCCATGAAAGAATTCATACAGGGGAGAAACCCTATCAGTGCGTGGAATGTGGAAAGAGCTTCAGTCACAGCTCCCATCTCACTTCCCATCAAAGAATTCATACAGGTGAGAAACCCTATCAGTGTGTGGAATGTGGAAAGAGCTTCAGTCAGAGCTCCTCTCTCACTTCCCATGAAAGAATTCATACAGGGGAGAAACCCTATCAGTGTGTGGAATGTGGAAAGAGCTTCAGTTGGAGAACCGATCTCACTTCCCATCAGAGAATTCATACAGGGGAGAAACCCTATCAGTGTGTGGAATGTGGAAAGAGCTTCATTCAGAGCTCCTCTCTCACTTCCCATGAAAGAATTCATACAGGGGAGAAACCCTATCAGTGCGTGGAATGTGGAAAGAGCTTCAGTCACAGCTCCCATCTCACTTCCCATGAAAGAATTCATACAGGGGAGAAACCCTATCAGTGTGTGGAATGTGGAAAGAGCTTCAGTCGGAGCTCCTCTCTCACTTCCCATGAAAGAATTCATACAGGGGAGAAACCCTATCAGTGTGTGGAATGTGGAAAGAGCTTCAGGAGGAGCTGCGATCTCACTTCCCATCAAAGAATTCATACAGGGGAGAAACCCTACCAGTGCGTGGAATGTGGAAAGAGCTTTAGTTACAGCTCCCATCTCACTTCCCATGAAAGAATTCATACAGGGGAGAAACCCTATCAGTGTGTGGAATGTGGAAAGAGCTTCAGGGACAGCCGCAATCTCACTTCCCATCAAAGAATTCATACAGGGGAGAAACCCTATCAGTGTGTGGAATGTGGAAAGAGCTTCTGTCAGAGCTCCTCTCTCACTTCCCATCAAAGAATCCATGCAGAGGAGAAACCCTATCAGTGTGTGGAATGTGGAAAGAGCTTCAGTCAGAGCTCCCATCTCACTTCCCATCAAAGAATTCATACAGGGGAGAAACCCTATCAGTGTGTGGAATGTGGAAAGAGCTTCAGCGACAGCTGCAATCTCACTTCCCATCAAAGAATTCATACAGGGGAGAAACCCTATCAGTGTGTGGAATGTGGAAAGAGCTTTAGTCACAGCTCCCATCTCACTTCCCATAAAAGAATTCATACAGGGGAGAAACCCTATCAGTGCTTCGAATGTGGAAAGAGCTTCAGTCGGAGCTCCCATCTCACTTCCCATAAAAGAATTCATACAGGGGAGAAACCCTACCAGTGCATAGAATGTGGAAAGAGCTTCAGTCACAGCAACAGTCTCATATCCCATAAAAGAATCCATACAAATGTCAGAAAAATCATTATACAGCTATAGGAGGCAGGCAAATCTGCACCTTTTTTACCAGGCCTTTGGCTGATTGACATCTAATGCCCTTTAAAAATGTGGTGTTTTGTGTTTTTATGTTGTGTTTTTATATGTAACCATCCTGAGACCTGTTGGTGTGAGGAATCGGCACTGACTCTTAAAGGCGTGGGGGTCTTTGGTCCCCCATGAAATATTGGAGGAGGCCACCCCCAGGTTTTTGTGTTGTTGTTGTTTTCAAACACAACCTTTTATTTTTCCGCTGTTTGCCATACGATTTCGCTTTCAATTTGCCCTCTTAAGGAATAAAATAAATAAATAAATGCACAAAGGTCATCAGGACAAGAAAATACAAGGGTGGGCAGGTCCCATCTATGCGGGCCAAAAGCAAAAGTTGCTTTAAAGCAGGTTTTCCCAAATTTGGGTCCTCGGCAGCTCCACCGGACTACCGTACAGTTCCCATTATCCATCCCCATTGGTCCTGAGCACCC